>NW_014577076.1:112940-118583 GCF_000485595.1 Priapulus caudatus
AATGAGGATTAAGGACTCTATTGTAGCCCGGGTAATTTCTTGAAGCTGATAAATAACTGACAACGTCAAGCCGCCTCCGCCACCGGCGTTCCCGCTTAGAGCGATAGTATGTTTAATCTAGCGTATAAGCATACGATTAAATAAACAAGATTTCAAATCTGAATGATGGCCCTAGGGCCTGAGTAAGGCAGTTATAGCAGCTGAGACAGTGACGAGCGAATAGCCTAGAATAAGAAGTAAACAGGAGAGACGAGATGGGAGAGAGAACTGAAGCTCAGAGAGATGGTAACTTTTGTTTTGGAGAGAGTATATTCCTTTTATTGCAGTGACCGAGTAGACGCGGCGAGCGCACGAGAGAGAGAGCAGCGGGAGAGAGACCTAGTTTAGCGAGTAGGTGGTGGTTGGGACTTGAGTTGGGAGGGAAGGCGTCGAGGCGTGGGAGAGCGGAGTATGTAGGGTTTGTTATTGGTGGGTGTTGTGTGTTTATTATGGGTTTTGTTTTTGGTTTGTTTTTTTGGTGTTGATGTCGGTTTTTTGGTAAGTGTGTGTTAGGTGGGTGGTGTTTTAATGGTGGTTAATTTTTTTAATGTGTTTGGGTATGTGTGTTGGGGGTTTTTTGTGTTTTGGGGTTGGTTGTTGGTTCTGTTTTGTTGTTTGGTGTGGTTCGTGTTTTTGGGCGGTGTTTTTGTGTTTGTTTTGGGTGTGGTGTTGGGGATTTGTGGTGTTTTTTGGGGGGTTTTTTAGGTGTGGTTGTGTGTGGGTGGTGTGGTGTGGTGTGTAGCTTGTGGTTTGGTATGTGTTTTTGTGTGATCGGGGTGGGATTTGTTGTGGTTGTGTAGGTGGGTGGTGTATTGTTTGTTCGTGTGGTTTCTGTGTGGGTTTTTTTATTAAAATTGGGTGTTGTTGTGGTTGGTGTAGTGTGTTTTGGTGTATGTGTGGGGGTTGGTGTTTGTGGGTTGGTTTTTTGTTGGGTTGTGGTTTAGAGGTGGGTTAAGTGTTTGGGGTTGTGTGGGTGTGGTGTGTGTGGTTATGGTGTGTTCTAGTGTTGGGGTATGTGGTTGGGGGGGTTTTTGTAGGGAGATGGTGTGTTGTGGGGTGTTTGTGGTGGGTGTTGTGGGGGATTGGTGGTTGTTATGTTTTTGGGGGTGTTTGTACTTGTTGCTGTGTGTTGTACGTGTTGTCGACGTTGTTGTTGGTGGTTCGTGGGTTGTATGTGGGGGTGGTGTTTTTTGTGGTTGTGTGTTTGGTGTTGGGTGGTTTGTGGTTGTGGGTATTTTTGGTGTTTTTAATGTGGTTTTGGGTTATTTTTAGTGGGTGTGTGTTGTTGGTGGTGGTTGTTGCTGGGGGTTGTTCGGTAGGTGTGGTCGTGTTTTTTTTTTCTTCGGTTGGTGCGGGGAGTAGGTGTGTGGTGTTGTTGTTGGTGGTGTGTTGTGATTGTGGTGTTTGTTTTGGTTGTTGTTTTGGTGTTAATGTTTTTGTGGGTGTTAGTTGGTAATTGCGGTCGTTGTGTCGTTGGGGGGTTTGTTGTTATAGGTGTTTGGGTGTTGGTTATTTTTTGTTTGTTTCGTGTGTAAGGGTTTTGTGTGGTGTTATTGTGTTTGGGTCTAAGTTTTATTATTTTTGTTGGTTTGTGGTGGATTGTGTTGTTGGTGTCTTGTGGGTGTTGATTTTTGTGTAATGTTGTTTTTGTTTTTGGGTTCTTTTTTTATTGTTTTATTTATTAAGTTTTTTTTTTTTTTTGTTTCTTTTTTTTGTTTTATTTTATTTAATTTAATCTAAGGAGCGAAAAGGTACCGAACGCGAAGGAAAATAGAAAGGAATATATACATATATATATATATTATAAATATATATACATAATATATATATATATATAAATATATATATATATATATTAATAGAGAGAGAGAGAAAGAGAGAGAGAGAAGAGAGGGGGAGAGAGAACATCGGAGGAATACATCAAAAATGTAAGAGAGAGATAGAGAGACTCGAGAGCGACAGAGAACGGAGATGGCCGGTGCGGCCAGCACCCAGCAGAACGTCTTTACACACATACGCAAAAACAGACAGCTCGTTCTTCAAAGGTAGCGGAGTGCTAAATATGCTAGCGCTGTTTGTGAGTAACTGAATCTAGCGACGCCCGAGTGCCAGCCTGGATGCAGCGCAGCATGCAGCCTGCATCGCTCGCCAGCAGACAGCGGCGTCGGCATTGCCGACACCAGTCGCTGGAAAGCGCCGACGCCGTAACTGTTACGCCTTGCCAACCTGTTCCGCGCACGCACGCACGCACGCAACGCCACGCACGCACGCACCACGGGCCCACCAAATATGCATGCATACCACACATCAGACACCAAGCATACATACATGCATGCACGCACGCACGCACGACATCACGCATGCACACAGCACGCACGCACTCCACTCACTCACTCACGCACGACTCACTCACGCAGGCAGGCATGACGCTCTTACTGACGCACGCACACACTCACTCACGCACGCACGCACGCACGCACGCACGCACTCACTCACGCACGCACGCACGCACGCACGCACGCAGCCATCACACAAACACGCCGCTATCACTATGCGACGAACACACACACGTACACTACTGTCAACCTAAACGCAAATTTAAATATTTAGCCGCGCTGGTGATTCGTCGACGTGATAATGTAAGTGGGAGCTTTAGCGCATGATGGCGCTGATTATAGAAGCAGCACAGTCTGATTACACTGCCGAGTACCGCCGCCCCGGCCACGCGCATGCGCACTAGCAGGCACAATTGCTGACGCGTTGAGCGCAAAGCGATCAGCCAGCTATCAGTACATGTAACATGTCAAGTACATGATGTAGTAACGACCGTCGACATGACGGCAATAATAATAGCAGGAATAAAATGTTAAAATGATGCAAATACACAGTTAATGTATACTCCTGATTAATGACAATATTATGAATAATAATAATAAGAAGAAGATGAAGAAAAAGAATAAGAAGAAGAATGATAATTATTATGTTACAGAAAAAAATTTATTTGGGTTATTTTCTAAAATATAGCAACATCGACACTAATATAATAAACGCCATGACTCCTAAAATATGTATAATGCAAGAAAAATGTCAATGATGGTAATAATAATAATAATAATAATAATAATAATAATAATAGTAATAATAATAATAATAGTAATAATAATAGTACAAAATTATAAGAAAGGGCTTTAGTGTACTCACACATGCATGCATGTGTGTACTCATACGCGGAACACCTCTACAGTTACATGCGCACGTCTGTATTCACGCACGTAATGCATGCATGCATGTGTATATACATACACGCTCGCGTGTACACACGCCCGCTGCGTGTATGCATGCACGCGTGAGTGTACTCGCGCACGACCTACCATACACCCCTGTACTGCTCTAACAAAGCCTACTAGCGTCGATTCCGTCACGACCGACCCCGCGGCAGCAGCGGCAGCGGGGAACGCACAGCGCGACGAGACCAACAACTCTCTCTCTAGGAAAACCGCGGAAATCTCTGCGAAATTGCGCTTTATTATCCGCATAAATCACGTGATTGCGTGGCGACCGTACGCGATCACGCGTCGATACTCTCTGTTACCAGCGCGCTGTTAAACCAGCAAACACTGTATGTATGTATGTATGTATGTATGTATGTATGTATGTATGTATGTATGTATGTATGTATGTATGTAACTGAAGCCGCAGCAGGGATACATACATACATACATACATACATACATACATACATACATACATTGTATATATGTTACATACATACATACACACATCTATCCATCCACTCACCCATCTATCTATCTATCCCGCCATTTCTCTCGCACGCACACCCAAACGCACGCATGCGCACACAGGAAGTGAGTAAACGTTGGCAAAACGTGATTATAATGTTATTTCAGGGCATATATTCCAGCCACATCAAGCCATTATCGGGAGGAAATCAGCCGGGATCAAGATTTGGTTCTGCAATTTCAACCATCGGCGATATCAATAGGGATGGATATAGTGGTATTAATTTCTCGATAATAGCAATGTATAATGGAAATGGACCAAATGCTATCCCGTATGAACGACGATTTTACGATTAAACGAAATTTTCGCGGAGATTATTATTTTGGTGTTTTTGAGATAGACAGTATAATTTATACACAAATTATTCACAAATTATACACAAATACACAAGCCGTGAATAAGTGAAGACAATAAGTGAAGTCAGTGTTATGCATATGCATATCCTTACTTAATTCCAATATTCGTAGTTTGGATCATAATTGCGTCACATAACTATAGGTGGATAGATGGATAGACGGATGGATGGACGGACGGGTGGACGGACGGACGCACAGACAGATAGACAGACAGAAAGATAGACTGACAGAGAGACAGGCAAATAGACAAACAGACACAGAGGTACAGAGACACAGCGACATACAGAAGGAAATATAAAGATAGAGAGAGGAGAAGCCAGGAAGAGAGAAGACATGCGTGAAACCAGGCAACCAGGGATGCATGTAGGCGGACAAAAATGCAGATAGGCAGGCATGCATGCACGTAAGCATAAGCAGGCATGCACGTAAGCATAAGCATAAACATAAGCATAAGCATAAGCATAAGCAGGCAGGCATGCAGGCAGACATTCAGACGAGCAAGTATAGGCTGGCAGGCATGCAGGATAATAGATATGTAGACAGGTAGGTAGATAGGCAGATAAGTAGGCAAAGATCCAGATAGGTAATTTAACCTATCCCGGTACCGCAGACATTTTATTATCTTTATTAGACATAATATTAACACATTGTTTAACTTAGCTAAAATTTCCAAAATACCTAGCTGCGCAATTCTAGGTATTTTGAATATTTCTTATCATGAAATAGCGACAGTCAATACTAGTTCTAAGCTTTATATTTGCAGATGTAGCAATTGGAGCTCCTTACGAAAACAACCGAGTAGGAGCTGTATATATTTACCACGGGGCAGCGAGAGGCATTTATCCTAGATATCGACAGGTATAGGCACTTAATAGTTTACCAGACGGCACGACATATATAAAGTTGTAAACTTTTGTTGTTGTCGAAATGATGCCAATATTAATAACCGGCGGGAATGAAATGCAGATATTTTCTAGATTTAATTGGGCATCGCCACGATCAATTTACTCATAGCTAGGGAATGAATTTCTAACTAGATTAGCACTATTTAGATTGAATAGAGAAGAAAATTGGTGGCAAGATGAGACATATTACCAAGATATTACACATGTAATATCGTCTCGCCGACTAACCGTGTAACGCTTGGCAAGCAACTAAAGTAAAGTTCGTCTTTCTTTATACCTGGCATGAACCCCCCCCCCCTCCCCGCGCAATACATCTAACTAACACAGGTGATCCTTTATCTGTTTTTTTTTTACATTTTTTTATTGCTGCAACTGTGGCTAGAGCGCACGGCCAGCTAGGGATGTTTCCGTTCTAATTTTAACTGTTTCCTCTCCAATTAGTGCTGTTTTTATTTCAACTAAAGCTGTTTCCATTCCACTGTATCGTATTAGTACAATATTAAGTAATTTATATATATATATATATATATATATATATATAT
>NW_014577076.1:118600-139341 GCF_000485595.1 Priapulus caudatus
TTTTGTTTAATTTTTTTAATTTGTCTTTTATTAACTCCTGATATATATATATATATATATTGCGTTGTAGAGAATAGGCGGAGAGGATATCAGTCCTGTGACGAGGTCATTTGGATGGTCACTGTCACGCGGGTTGGACATCGATAACAATCTGTACCCGGATATCGCCGTTGGAGCATACGAGAGTGATCAGGCTATCCTACTAAAGTACGCAGTTAGACTGTAAATAAATGGACTTACCAAAAACTACATATATCCTACCCAATATTTGAATGTCTTAGGAATAGTTTGACGAAAGATCTCATCTACAACAGCTAGCATACGTTGGTTTTCAAATTCTCGTTCCAGAGCAAGGCCTATTATCGCCATGCAGGCAACACTTGCGTTTAACCCGGAATGGATTCCACGGAATTTGTCTGACAGTGTTGGATCAAATCTGGAAATTCGGATCTGCTTCCAGTTTTATGAAAAAGACATTAAATTAGTCGCACATGGTATAGATGATGGATATGAATAATTACAAATATTATATAAAATGGCGTCTTTCTGATGCATAATTCTGATAATAATAATTCTGATAATAATAATGATGATAATAATAATGATGTATAATGATGATAATTAATTCTTGTTATATGGTTTTTACCGATGCTATAATTCTGATAGATGTGAAAAAAACATCACCTTATAACCTCAGCCCTGGTGAATGCCAAGTGTTTGGAATGTATCGCGCTGCCGCATTACATTCCTTACGCGTATTTTAAATCTGCTTAAGGTGTGGAATACACGGTGACAAGCGACGCGAATTACAATCGCACTTCTGCTATACCCAGAGCGACATTTCATGACGGGAAACAGTGGACAAACACCATAACAGAACAGATAATGGTCAATAATACCAAACCCGCATCGTGTGCGACCCATACACTGCATATCAACGTAAGTCCAACGAACTTACCGGCCAACATTGACTCACTCAAGTTAATTTATCACATACACGTCGTCAAGGTAACTCCGCTCGGTGCCCGCCTGCCCACTGTAGGTCTATAAGTTATTTGCTGTGATATATACACGATCTCTTTTTTACTTCGACAAGGGTAATTCAGTGATCATGTGAATGACGCTCTATTGACCAACCTCTCTCATTTATAGCAAGTTTCTAAACTGACGTTGGTTGTTCAGCTGTCGTACTTGTCGTCTCTCTAAAGTTTCCCTGTTGTGTGTGACAACGAACACGTAAGTTCTGGGTGTTCCCTGAGAGTACGTTCGTCGATGCGAGGCACCGCCAGCTGGCTAGCTACAGGGGTTCCAACCATCATTGGAGCTGGTCTCTGGTGGTTGCCAACCATGGTGCAGAATATGGTCACACACTTATTTTTGAGCACCTTCATCGCGGACAGGTGCCAAGTTGGTAATGAATGGTTGTTATCGACTGATCATCCCTCTGCACTGTTCATATAGGTCAGATATACCCTGCTGGTATACGTGAAATCAGGAGCTAATAATACATATAGTATTATTACAATGTATTATTTACTGAACATTTCCCCCGTGTTACCATCTTTAATTTTAATTGCGAAATTTTTACATCATGTCGTTTTGTAGAATGAGACCCAGGATCTCTTGAATGCTCTAGTGTTCTCCGTGAGTTACGAGCTAACGCAACAGACGAAACCGCCCTGCCGTACGGTGTGCCCCATGCTGGACGCGAATAAGCCGAATTCACTCATAAAAAGGGTAACCAATCTCGCTAATTAAACATTCTCACTCTGAAAACGGACGATCATCTGTGATTCGATGTAAATCTATCTATATATCTATCAATCAATCTGTATATCCATCCATCCATCTATCTATCTAGATGTATCTATCTATCTATCCATCCATCCGTCCGTCCATCCATCCACCCATCTATACATACATACATCGATCCTCCATCCATCCATTCATCCACCTCTCTATGTGTTAGAGCCACGCGACGTCTACTAAGGGAACCCAGATGCTAATGCTGAAACTGTATTAAGCACCAACGTATGAGTTAGGGGGTAGAACTACCTTTATGAGGTATAGGAGGGGAGAAGGCGGAGGAGTCGGTGGAGAGCCGAGGTGAGGAGTATGAAATGGTAAGAAGGGGAGGAAATATTGGAAACAGAGGCCCATAGAGGGCAGAGGAGTTAGTAAAGGGACGAAGTATATAGCGAGGGGTAGAGAATGAGCAAGGAGCAGAAAATTGAGAAACGTGACCCAAAATAGGCTGCGTATATTACGTGGGGTGTGTCTGATATAGATATATTTTATATATATATATATCACGGCTAGTTTCCTGCAATTAGAGAGTTTGTTTAGGTTGCAATTAGCTCTTTTCCACCTCCTCTCACAAACAGAAACGTAGAGAAAAAAACATGGCAATCAAACGACCAAATCGGATATTTTGTGACAGAAAAACTCCTGCAATCTGCCGCTACGTTAACTCCATTAACGCGACTACGAAATCTATTTGCCGCTATTTAGAATTGCCGCGTTTTTTAAGCATTGTCTCACATATTGCTTCACATACATACAGGTGTTTTTTACACGAGACTGCGGGTCCGATAGCATGTGCGTGTCGGATCTGGTACTAAATAGTACAGTCGAGTTCGCAGATCGGCGGAAGCGGCTGCAGCTGACGGCTGGCAGAGACACGGGCTTCAGTATACGCGTGACGCTACGTAACGACGGGGAAGACGCCTACAACACAATGCTCGTGCTCGCGATATCTACAGCACTCACTATCGGTCGTGTGACGTCATTCGGCCAGGTAAGCATGCAGTTTATTATTGAATCAGTGCTGTGCACCTGGTGGAATCTCTCTTTGAGAAGAATAAAATGGGACACAAGTAAATGATGTGTGTGGATGCGTGCGCGCGCGTATGTAAGAATGTGCGTGCGTCCGCGCATGTATGCATGTTAACGGCAAAATCGCCTCGCTAACCAGTCCTGATAACTGTTGGAGGTTCCAGTCACGTGCATCCTGGACTTCAACGTCGCTGACGAAGGCGACGAGGAATCAGACCAGCTAGATGATGATGAAGAACAGGTGGAAAAAATGATGGCGCCACTGGGGGACAAATCTAAGGCTATCACGTATTGTCTTGCTGGAAACCCACTCATCTCCGGACAGACGGTAAAACATGTTCTGTTATAACATGGTTCCACGCGATTAGTGGAAACGCCTCACTCATAAGGAAATATTGATGTCTGGAGTGAACCTTTATTACCACAACGATAATAAATATGCATCGTTATCAAGAGTAGATAATATAACAAGAGTAGATAATATATATTATCTACTCTTGATCGTTATTAATGGCAGCCGGGTTATGGGGCTGCTGGGATTAGCAACGTTACCTGTATTATACGCGATTCACCATTACCTGGTGGAGTAGGCACAGTATTACAGAGCCGCCACCGCCACCTATGAGAATGACGGCTGATAATTGTATCTTAGGTCGAGTGCCTGATGGAGATAGAGCTTGCAACGGAACATGGCTCATACCCAAGTGAAGCTGTGATCGAACTGAACGCGATTACCGCTAGCACAGAAGAAAATGCAACGACATTCGACAATAATGTCAGCCATACGATACACCTTCAATATTTAGTCGACATGGCTGCCTCGGGGTAGGTAATGGAAAAACACGAAACATATCACACCAAGTATCACCTATACGGAATGGTAAAATTAACAACGCACGCGGGTGTCTTTCGTAAGCGTATCTCGAAATGGATCTGTCTTTCTTTGCTTCAGTATCTCCATTCCAGAGCAGCTATCCATAGACAACACAGCTGGCAGTAACTTCAGCAGTAACCAGCGCAACATCACTCACTTATTTGATGTGAGGATCACTGCTTACTATTCCTTCTCTCATGATCAATTCCACCAGCTCGACATAACGCATAACGATACTTCTTACCGATACTGGGATCAATGAGCACCGTCTAATTCAAAGACGTTATAATAGCTCCACGAAAACAAATTGCAGAAACTAAGAAGAACAAACTACACGGAACCTCCGTATTCCAGTGAATGAAATGCACAAGATGTTTTCAATCCTTTTTAGGTGCACAACAATGGCCCAACATCGGTGAACATGTCTCAGGTTGTCATAAAACTTCCATTCTATGCATCTGGAGTGGAGCACCAGATAATCATACTACGAGGTGTTCAGGTCAGACGATATATTTCCAAATCTTGGCAAGCAATACCTGAGGAACTATCAGTAATGAGTTGAGAGGTTGCTGCTCGACTATAGCACGAGGCGTGAAATGTCTGTAAGCTTCATTGTTAGCGAGAAAAACGATGCCTTTTACTATTAGTTTAGACTTTTTTCCTGACGCGATTCGTGATATCCTTCTAGGAATTAACGTTAGCGTGAAACCATCACCATTTTTACCATGAAGCATAATACATCTAAATTTTTATACAGCTCATGGGGCTTTTTATTTTCAACATGTATTAGTTCTGTAATTAGGAAATCGTATTCAGAAATTTCAAATGAACTGAGCGGCAAGAAAAGATCGAAATATACAGCGTGAACTGAGATGTTGGGTATAGCACACTCTTGTAACTGTGCAAACTGGGAACTTTTCCTTGTGTATTGCATGACCATAATAAATAATTATATACTGCAGATGAAAAATAATAACTTCACTTCGACGCCCGTGACGTGTGTAGGCCATAAACGATACATTCACTACAAAGTGCGAGCAAACAGCGAGAACGGTCATCGAAACTTAATCAATGATGACCATGACGAAGATAAAGCGCACGAGTTAAACACTGCTGGAAGTCGGATAGTCACACTGGTAAAGATGGCCGAATGGTGGTTATACCAACTATATTTCTGCTCGAGTGTTTGAACTGAACGCTTTCACTTTTTATCTGATGCATTACATAGGAAATACTATAGTGGTAAGATTGAACAAGACCATAGTCGCTGGATAGATAGTTTCAGCTAATGGAGAATTTGGAAAAAAAAAGTCATGGAAACAGAACGATGCGGATAATCGTATATAATAGCCGATTATTATAAGATCGGGAGGCCTAATCATTTATACTCATATATATATATGTATGTATATATATAATTTTTATATTCTATTCTTCCCGCTATTAATGTACTCCTGATAACATATATACGGATACTGGTAAAAGCAGCAGACCGCTGCCTGTCACGTTGATATTCGATCATCTATGTAGGGATGCGACGTCGTGCGCTGCATTCGCATCACGTGTGACATAAGCAGTCTGGATGCTGGAGAAAGTAACTACATTGCCATACACATGGAACTGATGCTTGATCACATTGAAAAACTAAAAGTAAGGAGACGGGCATGTATATAATTTTCATTAGCCTATGCCAGACTGTGGCAGACAGACTAGCCAGACGTGGCCAACTCATTTGTCCAGGGAGCCAAAGCCACAAGCGGGTTGTCCTTGGCAACTGACCATGCACAGTTCGCCCATGGCCACGCGATAATATATAAACTGGTCTAGGGGCAACTGTCCCCCGATAGATATAGCCCCGTTATTGTTTAGTAATATCAGATGCGTCCCATAATACAAATATACAAATATTTGCACAATCCGTGTAAGACACCTATAACATAACTATCTTTAATTAACTATAGGCCAAAATATCAGAAATCAATTATATCAGTGAAGCAGCTGTAATACTAGACGGAGCCGGGTTCAACATCATTCAACCTGACCATCATCTCCCAGACACAGCAAAGGTATAACACGTCCATTTTAACAACATGATTTCACCAGTTATATATTTGGACTTCCATTCAGCTGTGCTGTGACAAAAGCCACCAATTGTGTTTATTGACATTAATATCAAAATTAAATAATACACAAGGTTACTTCAAATGGGTCCATCCAGTAACATACTGTTTACATGTTTCTATATCGATTGTAATTTGTAGACTAGAAGGTTAATGAAGAATCTGTTAAAATTTACATGACTAATTAATTATTGACCGCATCGATGACAACATATAAATAACCCGAAAAGAATTCGCCTGTTAATCAGAAACAGTACGGTGAACTTTCATCTGAAAGAAACACAATTAAAATCAAAGGTAATTACTATAAATAAAGTAACAGTGACGACTGTGCTTATTTTATTATATTTTAGATCACCACGATTTTAAACTACACGGTGGAGTTAGTAGGGCTGGCAGCATTCGACAAGCGCGTAGTGATTGGCGTCGGTGTGGGAGCTGCACTGCTTGCGCTAATTATCATCATCTTTATACTAGTCAAAGTAAGACAACTACACAATAACTGAGACTCAATAACTACCAGATAAGCAGGCATCGAACCACGCTCACCCGCGTTCATACGCAGTCCTATCCTACGCAGGAACGCATGCTAATCGTAGATTTAAATACACAACAAACCATTTCAATGTATGTGTATTATAAGCTATCTATCACACTAACACGCATCCCCGCACACCCACGTATACACCAGACAGGCAGGTGTGCGCGCACGCACACAGACACAAATACACAACCTGGGTTAGGCTAAGCAGGCGCTATTATGCGATGAATCATCATATAATATTATGCTGAATTAAATAACAGTTTGCAGCAATAAACTATACAACAAAGATAAAATGTATCATGATATCAAGAGCCCATTAATATAAAATTGACAGGCAGCGATTCTAGTACAATAACTGATGAAATACTTTCATTTCAGTGCAACTTCTTTAAGCGACCAGAGATGGAGAGATTGCGTGAGTTAAGAAAAGAATCCGTCACCAGTAGGATTGAGCTGATGGAAGAGGAACAACAGAATGATGGCCTCTCTGACTGACAATGCTAGAACTACCAAAGCCGACGTAGAAATTTAGTGATATTTTTTCATAGTTGTAAAAAAATACCCGTAATATGGTGCATGGGGCAATACGTTTTGCAAACATGTTTATGAATAAGCAGGCAATTGTCTAATTTATCATTCCCATGGTTTATAATGTAGCAACATTCACTGTCAAAAATATAGCGTGCTCAGACATCAACCAAAACATTGGATTTACATCCTTCCCAAGAGGTACACGATGGGACACTGCAAGATATATGATTTGAATTCCTCTCCATGCAAAGGTGATTTAAGCTCTAGTCATTTGGTTTTTAGCTACATGAAATACAAATGTAGAAATTAAACGCTTTATTTTAACACATACCTGGTCTTTTTCCAACTTTTCCGCACATGGAACATGGAAATAAATGTCACTAAATAACGCCCTTTCCTTCGTTCTTTCACAATTTAACACGCTGTTTTTTAACCCTGACCTTCATGCTCAACATCGTAATATGTTTAACTCGATAAGCCAATATAGAAGTCCACAGTTACGCTAAGGTCTATGTCTCCCTGGGTATTGCCAGACCATAGCCTGGTAACTATCTGGTATACCGGACCGTAACCACCTACTCCGAACCGTATACCCTGTTTTGAACCTCCTTGACCGATTGTTGGCAGGAAGCGGCGACGGTCTGGCAGTACCCAGGGAGACATAGACCCTATCAGCCACAGTTACTGCCTGTCATTTTTGAGATCACACCCTCGTATAGCATCATCAATTTATATGCAAGAATGAAGACCACGAACATACGACGTATGCAAAGTAATTTGTTTGCAATAACCTCACTGTCCATCTCATCTTTCATATAACACGAACGAAACCAAGTTAGCAACGAACTAATATAATGTAATTCAAACCTTGTTGACATTGTCACCATTACACATTGCAATAATACACAAAAATATGTTTTCTGCCACAATATAAAAAACAAACACGAGAATCTTTAATGGATGTGAGCAAGAACCTCATAATAACTATTTTTCAATTGTACAATAAAAATATATACGATGCATTAAAATGTCTATGTGTGCACCACCACCACATGTTTGATATGTGATACTTAAAATTTAATTTGATTTTGAACTAATCATATACAATAAATATGTTTAGTTATGTCACTTTAACATCTCAATATTATATATGCTATATGTATATACACAAAATACATGTATTTGTTAGGAGCACTATTTTATGCAATTCTGAACATGGAATAAAGTACAGCCACACTTCTCAAAATACACCCTTTACCTACAAATTAGTAACTATTAAAATGTAACAAGGGGTGCATGATGTCAGTGAAGAAAAGCTTCACCCACTTTTCCACGACTTGCCTCCCATAGCAGGAACAATGACAGTACGCACATGACTACATGCTGCTACACCTTTCAGCATCCAAATAACTGGTCCTGAACATAGCTCTAGGTGATGCAGTCTAATGCACCCATCCTATAATTTTTAATTTAAAGGGAATCCACTTGCGTTTTATAGTTTGTTGCTCAAACATCGGCCCTGTTGATGGACGGTTCACTCGCACTTCGACTTAAATGATTGCCAGTCCTCTTGCTTGGATATTTGATGAACAGGACCAATTGCACTGATGTTAGAAATGTGCCTATACAGTTTGGTACCTAGCAGAATATAGAATAGAATGTAACATTGCCAGCTGTATGTTTCAGCTTTTAATTTATAAGCATTATTGCTGTTAAATCCAATTATTGGATATAAGGCAAAAACGTTGACCTAGGTCATTATCCATTTAAATAACCCCCAACTATACCTTTAAAAATCACAGCTGCTTATCCCCACATACATTAGAGAATGTAACGTCTAGTCCTACAGTCTAACTACGAAATCAATGTATTCACAATATTAGGCTCGTACGTGTTATTAGATATAGAACATTTCATGGGAAAGTTGTGATGCACAGAGTTCTTATTCAGGGCAAATAGTATAACATCAGGAGTGAATAATAATAGAAGAGTATGACTCGCTCAAAACACAAGAAATTAAACATTTCCATGCCCAAATTTACCTATGATTTATTACATGAAATCCAATAAACATGACATCAGAACTAGCACTATACATCCAACTTGTCTTCACACTTTACTGTGTATCGATACCTCTTCTTATTATGTAGTTATAGCTTCGAATGTCAGACGTGGTTTCACTTATTTACACAGCCAAGCAACTGTCGATCCCACGCTGTAAGCGTGAACAAGAGGCAGCTTGCTCTGAGACACCTGTTGGCAGGGTTCGGCAGGGATTTGCAACTCGCAAAGACGTGCGTGTTATCATGTGTGCGGGCTCCCTCACCGAACGCTGGCTCTAACCCCCTGCCTAACCCCACCAACAGGTGTCTCAGAGCAAGCTGCCTCTTGTTTGCGCTTACAGCGTGGAATTGACGGGTGTCACTTTCCCCCGGGCGTAGAGGGAGGGTGCCGCTACGTGGCTGCACTAGTGTTCGGATTAGGGTTAGGGTCAGGGTTAGAGTTAGGATTAGGGTTAGGGTTAGGGTTAGGGAAATAAGGCCATGTCTAGCATGGAAGTATGACTGTGGAATGACAGAAGTGTACGAAGTGACTAGTGCTGCCACGTAGCGGCACCCTCCCTCTACGCCCGGGGAAAGTGACTAGTGCTGCCACGTAGCGGCACCCTCCCTCTACGCCCGGCGGAAAGTGACACCCGAGATTGACAGTCACTTGGCTGTGTAAATAAGTGAAACCACGTCTGACGTTCGAAGCTATAACTACATAATAAGACTAAGAGGCATCGATACACAGTAAAGTGTGAGGACAAGTTGGATGTACAGTGCTAGTTCTGATGTCATGTTTATTGGATTTCATGTAATAAATCATAGGTAAATTTGGGCATGGAAACGTTGAATTTCTTGTGTTTCGAGCAAGTCATACGCTTCTATTATTATTCACTCCTGATAACATACAGCACTGTACTACATCATTACACAGCTTCGAATCAATATTAAAAGCATACCTGTATGAAGTAATCATGCACCAAGTATCCATACAACCACCATTCAAGGGAGACTAAGAAAGTCACAAAGGACAATGGAAATGACATTGAATCTGTGCTCCTTGTTCGTATTACGTGTGACTGAAATTGGAAATGAAAGAACAAGTGGATTATTATTATTATCATTATTATTATTCAATAAATAAGTTCATTCGGTTGGTAGATAATAGAATTATCTTGGTTAATTTTTACTCAACTGTGTTGATTAAAACGTACTGCTGACGTTTCGCCTCCTATCAGGAGGCTTTCTCAAAGCTGACTGAAGTTATCAGATTTGACCAAATTTATCATTTTGGTCAAACCTGATAACTTCAGTCAGCTTTGAGAAAGCCTCCTGATAGGAGGTGAAACGTCAGTAGTACGTTTTGATCAACATGGTTGAGTAAAAATTAACCAAGATTGATCTATTATTCTTATTATTGCTCCTTTGACTCAATTCGCAAAGTAAATGCCTTCAGCAGCTGTATTGCACTGGTTTCGATAACAGGCTGTGTTTAGCAATGCTACAAGCCTGTAGGTATAATCATTAGCCTTTTGGCAGCAAGAAATTATACCATTTCTACCTCAGATAATAAGTAATGCAAATCAGGATAAAGACCATTGCTAAAATGCCAGTGAATTATGTGATATTTTTATACATATAACTTCCAGCTTACTTGCATTTTAAAAACTTAGGTTTATCATAATTACATAGAGAAACAAATTGATTAAAGAATCTCTGCTTTGACTCACAGTACAATGAAGCACTTGGGCCATAATGAAAATATTGCTTGTTTGCCCTCACCCGACCGACCCGCCAAAAAGGGGCCGACTAAAAAAAATTTATTGATCTTTTTCTTTTCTTTTTTAACATATTGTATCACTACACATTATATAAATCTGTAAGCAATACATTATATGTACTAAGCAAAACAAACATTCAACATAAAAGGTATCTCCACACAAGCACACCCGAGCATGTAGACACCATGCTGAATTTGTAAAAAGACCCCCGCCCTCAAAAAAAGCCGACCTACCTACCCAAACTTTTCAGCCTGGGTCGGGTGAGGCCAAACAACGATTTTTTTAATCATAACCTTACCATTTTTTCCAAGGGTGATGCGCAGAAGATAAGGCCAGCTGTACAGCAAGCCAGGCCCAGCTGATATAGAGCTGTGTAGAAATCACTAACAATATACTTGGTGTAGAAGAGCAATGGAAACACAAGGCAGCTTGCTATAAGCAATTGCTTGTGCAGTGTTTGCTAAACAAAGACATGAACATAGACTGAGCTTATTATCTGTTGGCTATTTGAATAGCTTTAAGCATTACGTGATAGAGACATATATAACATAGCATGCGTCTACAATAACTCTATACTGTCTCAAAACTGATGTAATTGCACACAAAATGAAGTGCGGATAGAAGCAACTTGTCCAATTACTCATTGCGGCAGCACAAACAATATAGTAGCAAATTACAAACAGCAACATTGCTTAAAAATCAATATTTCATTATTAAATAACATGAAATAATATTAAATATTGATATTAATGATTACTAATTAATATTTAAACAAATAAAACCAAAACTAACTACAAACAATACGTGAGATTTGTGTGAGAATGCAACATGTGTGATAAAGATGGAAACTACATTAGATATTATAGTTCAGTTTGATAAAGTTGGGAAAATGTTAATAAATATACATATTATTATTTGCATATACCTTGTTACTGCAATATGAATAGTAGAAGATCACATAAGATGACTGCATAATCATGCCGGCAGCATTGACACTTATCATAGTCCAGTCATCTTTCATGATTCCATATTTTAACCATAGAATACAACTGTAACAAGCACAATGTAAGCAGAGTACATTTACATATATGTTACCACTAAACACAAAAACCTACTCAATCGATTTAAAATGGTCCTACCTATCAATACATAGAAATACATATCAACTTAAATCAATTTAATGTTAACTGGTAAAAATATGATTACAAAAGCAAATACACCTATATAATCTAAAGATTTAATATAGGAGATCAACTATGAAAATCTTCTGTAAGTTTGTTTCTATACCTGCTCGTAGCAGCAATGAAAGGGAATGCAGATGTGTCTAGTGTTCCACCGCGATCATAAATTTTTTTACATATCGGCCTGCAATAAAATCAAAACATTATAATTATTGATGAATTATAATCATGGTTTGGAATGTATGATCAATATATAAAAGACAATGTGAACTACGCCCAAAATAAATGCAACTGGTAAGAAGTTGAACATTTCTGTTAGTTCCTAAGGAAATTTTAAAGGATCAATTCAACACTATTAACAATTGTATCACATTATAACTATGCCACATACAAAAATGTTTAGTTGAACATTACTATAAGTGTGACCTATACTCTCCAAGGAGCGAAATGGTTTTTAGCATAAGGACACCAGGTAATTAATTTTGTTTTACCCACAAATCTCACTTAATTGGTTAATTAAATTATATCAACACAGCAGTGCTGCCATCTGCTATCAACTTACAAAATCAATTAGATGAAACATATCAGAAAGAGTAGAGTGAATTAAGGTAGATGAGCGGAGAAAAAAGGTAGAGAAGAAGAGAATCTGGATAAAGGAGGAAAAAGTGTATAATAAGTATAAGAGAGGGTGTAGAGGAGGGGGAAAAGAAGAAGGGGAGAATGTAAAGAAAGTAGAGCAAGAAGAGAAGAAGCGTGAATGAATGAAATAAAAGAATTAGAGGAAAGGAAAAAGCTAGAAGAAATAAAGAAGAGGAAGAAAATATATTAGCTATAGTCAGGGGTCGAAATTATATTTTTATTTTGGTATCCATTCGGGATACCAGGTATTGAAATCTGATATCCCCCCCCCCAAAGATCTGTTATCCCATTTTTGGGATAGTAATTTCAACAATGTTGGTATCCAAAATCTTGAAATAGTAGCATTATATAGCAGCTAGTATCTCAATAATAGCATTTGAAAATAAGCATTGGCAAAACAGTCGCGTATCCTACCAGTACCATAGGCAGGCCCGTAGCCAGGGGGGGTTCGGGGTGTTCGAACGAACCCCCCCCGAGCCCCTCCCCCAAGCCAAAAATTTTTTTGTTGAAAATTTGCAATGAATTTCACCTCAGGCGCTCCATTTTAGTGTATAATTGCAAAAATCTCCATCGTTGGGCGAGGGTGAACAGTGAACACCCCCCTCCACACCCTCCCCCGCTCGGTCGCTTGGCTCCCTTGCCTGTCGCTTCGCGCCGAGCAGGGGCGTGTGTACAGGGGGGGTCCAGGAGTCCGGACCCCCCTTGCTCGCGCGGAAACGCATCTAGGGGGGTGCTAATTTAAAAAAATCGTTTCCCCCAGACCGCCCCTTCGCATCTCGGCGACACTAGTGGTTACGGTTTAGACCCCCCTGGTACAAATCCTGTACACGCCCCTGCCGAAGCAAATTTGCCACATTGAAAAAACGAACCCCCCCCCCAATAGAAAGTCTGGCGGCACGGTCCGGATTAGGCGAGCGATGTAATGATCGCCTGATATCATAATTGTAGTTCAACGCGCCGTTGAGCGTTGTTATAAGCCGGTATTTAATAACTACATCATTAAAGGTATATAGGTATTGCGAATAAAATTCACCCCATGTCATAAAATTGCCAAATGTTTACGCCAAATGTTGCTCGCGTTCATTTTACATACGCCTCCACACTACACTGCAGACGTATTGTCTAGACGCATTGTCTGGTTCGCTCGGTACAATGTATACACATCACATTTATGTTTATCAACATCGGCCACGCTTGCGCTTGCAAATATGCTATGCCTGCTGTGTATAACGCTACTCTGGGCATAGTTAAAGGGTGCGCACTCGCGCTCTGCGCGCACTCGCTCAGATGCGCTGCCGTATAAAGTTGATAACTCAACAACCACTACCCCGATTTTGACGATTTTTTTTACTATCCTGGCAAGATACCAAGCATTGAAATCTGGTATCCAACACAAGAATCTGGTATCCCGCGGATATCGGGATACCGCTAATTTCGACCCCTGATAGTAGAGGAGAATTTGGAACAGGTATGGTAAAGTAGGGCAAGCTGTGGAGGAGGTAGCATTGTGGGACGTTCAGAGGTATAGAAGAAGGATAGCAGTAAAAGGAGTGAGGAGGTAGCGGATGAAAGAAGGCAGAACATGTAGAGCAAGTGAAGGGTACAACGACTACTCAAAACTATCTATGATCATTGATTCTCACGTGACAATTGGCACATGTGTAAAATTGGGTAGCAATATAAATATATCAAAAAGAAACGTCCCTTTGCCCCTGCTAGTGCTACAGGGCTATAGGCCTACTATAACCTATGATGAGAATCTGAGAAGAATGTTTACAGCGTAGCCAGCAATGCTGTATTTTGTGGCCACTGGCACAATAAAAATTCACTCTAGCCAACAATATAAACTTTTATTGTTTACCCGGCCATGCAGCTAGCAATTTACATTTAAACCACCATAACATGACGAAATTGGCTCCTTTATTGAATGCAGATGTTTGCATGATGAAATCACAAAGCCATATTTGAATTGAAATGATTCAGCTGCGCTGGTGAGTAGGCAGCCTGAATTTTCAAGGGAGGGGTGGATGGTCTTCCCCTGTCACCACATGGATTGGTGTTGAGCTATATAGACTAGTACCTGTAACAGTGCTCGAAATAAGCGTTGTCCGGTTGTCCGAGACAACCAGAATTTGCGCCGGACAACCTAACCAATCTGAGACATTGTCCGGTGGACAACAAATTCAGTGAACAAAGAAACCCTATTCCTAACCCTAACACTAACTCTAAACCAAAGATCGTAGAGTGCCGTAGGCACAAGATAAACCACTCTCCAATCATAGCGTAGTAGGTCATGGGTCGCCACAACCGCCATTTTAGGAAGCAAGTTCACACAAAGTTCCCGGATGCTGCTGTATCTGCTACTGTGCAACTGTCTGCTGTGTGCTGTCAGCTCAGCTTACTGTTCTGCTGTAAATTGCTCGAATTGTCAGTGTAAGCCCGACCTGTCTTTCTTCAGGTTCCCCAAGAATACGGAAAGGTGAGAAAACATTCTTTTTTGTCGAAATCCATCGTGAAAGAGTTGTGCAATCTTTGTTGATACATGTAGTACCAGTGGCAGTGTTGTTTGTGCACAGGTCGTACGTGCGGTGTACTTCACTACTTGTGTGTTGCAGATGAGCATTTAAACGGCATTTACAGCAAGTTATCGACAATAATAGGCGAAATAGAGTAGAGAAACATTAATACTTTGATAGTAGATACATTTAGTGTTTAATTACCATTATTTGTTTGAGACGGTCCAATGAAGTGCCTGTGCACTGTACCACTGTCTGACACTACACCACTGCACTGTGTACATATACTACATAGTAACATCCGATTATGAATCATTGTTAGATTTTTGTACACTTGAATGAGAGATTTGATACAGCTCATTGAGCCATAAAAAATATTATCTATTACATTATATTATAATATATATATATATATATTAACCATGGTTATCCATATTATTTCTATGTATCAAACAGACGCGGAGCGGGTTTTGCTTCCTAAAATGGCGGACGTGGCGCTCCATTGCTTACTAACACGTCATTGCACGTGATTTCGCATGAGTGGTTTATCTTGTGCACTCTACGATCTTTGCTCTAAACCGACTCGGCTATCTTATATATGCGTGGTACCAATTAATCTATGGTGTATAACCTTTTGCTTTCAATATTTTGCATCTGAACTGACAATCAATCCCAACAACTGGTATAGGCTAGCTGGCACAATAATGTTCAGTTTCATACTTCAAATCCCAGTGTTTTCTAGCTCATCAGAAATCTTAATCGTGAATTAAATCGTGAATAATATAAAAATATGGGACAGCTGCTCATTTCCAACACTGGTATATGTCAGGTTTTCTGATTTATGAGAGGTGAACTCGATTTGGAACCAGCAAGTTTCCAAACATTTTCTGGGGGAGGACCCATCACCCCCCACCTGTTCTTTCACCCCCCCGCCCCTGCTTGGATCTAGACCCAGCCAATTGAACAACTTACACATATCTTGGGAGGCAGAGAACACATGAATCAACAAATTGGCGCCACAAAACAAAATTGCAGAGAGCTGAGAGGTAGAGGGAAGCCGAGGGTGTGGAGAGGGAGGCGAAGGAGCCAGTTAAATATTAAAGTCATCCACTAATTTGCGCAGTTCGCCTGTTTTTGGCCCTTGTTAAAAATCCTCGGCCTACGCCCTGTTTTTTTGGCTGCTTTTCTGATCAATATTATTATGTGATTGAAAATAGGAGATTTGGAGATATTTTTTGGGACAACCAGAAATGTGCGGACAACCGATTTGGATGCTGGGGTTGTCCCGCAGGACAACCACATTCTTTTTTCTTATTTGTCGAGCCACTGCTGTAAGGAGAAGGTAAAGTTCAAACTGCTTACTAGTGATCACATTATGAGTGACAACACAACAAGATATACAACAATAATTACAGTAATATATTTGTAAAGTAGCTTGCAAGCAATAATCGATTTAATTTCTGCCCACCCAATGTTCAATGAGTTTTGGCTACTTTGCGATCGGTTATGTGTTACTCGTGACATAAGGGGTGTTATACCACATTTGTGTTCAATTCCATAAAGTGGGCCAATTTGTATGTTATGGTGATTTAAATGAGAATTTTCTAGCTGGTCGGCTACAAATAACGTTGCCGGCTAGGCGCTGATTTTATATTTTTGGGTGCGTGGATTACGGTCTACAAGTCTACAGAGTACAGCCCAGGCGTACTCGCTGCTACAGCGCTAGCTACAGGCGGCGATTTCGTAGCTCTAGTACTATAGCCGGCGGATAGCTGCTGGCAGCCGCGCCCCAAGGATAGAGAACATGGGTCCCAATAAAACTCAATGTGCCTAACCCTATCCTAAATCCTAACCCTAACAATAACCCTAACCATAAGCCCCTAACTCTTTATAGTGATATATATTATAATCTTATATTGATGTAAATGACATTGCGTTTCTATTAGGAGCCCGTGTTTCTCTATCCTTAACCCCGCAGGCCTGCGGCAGCATATCCGCGGGCTATAGTACATAGAGTAAAGGCAGCGATGGCCCCCGGACAACTCTGTAAACATTCTTAAATTTTTCGGAAGTTGTAGTAGAGGCCATCTAGATGGCAATAATGTACTCCAATACGCCAAGAATAGCGTTACAAACACGTCTCTATGGTTTTCTGCTGTGAGGAAATTCAGGCGCGAAGCCCCAGTTGAATGACTCAGGGGCGGTTGCTGGTGCGTTTTAAGAGACTAGAAACTTCCAAACTGGGTTTCAATTCTCAACAACGTGGGCAACCTTTCTCCGCCTATCTTTGAACTTACTATGTATCACAATACTCTGTATATACAACTACATATAACCTGCTTACCAAAAATCGAAGCCTGACCGAGCGGCGGATATTATCTCGAGCGCATTTCCTGTTGACTGTTGACGTACGCATTCCCAATGGCCATGCGCATAGCGATCGGCAAACGCGAGCGCCCTCCATATTGGTCATGTGAATCCGCTCCTTCAAACGAAGTCGTCACAGGTCAACAGAAATGACGCCTCAGTATATAATCGCCGCTCGTCACTTCGAATTTTTGTAACAGGTTATATTAGTTTAATACAGAGTAATGTGATACATAGCAAGTTCCAAGATAGCGGAGAAAGGTTCGTGTTGAGAATAAACCCAGTTTGGAAGTTCTAGTCTCCGAAAACGCACCAGCAAACCGCCCCGAGTGATTCACTCAGGGGTTCCCTGAATTTCCTCCACAGAAAACCATAGCGACGCGTTGTAACCCTATCCTGGGTTTGGGTTATATTATTGTATCTATAGAGCCATTTGCTTTAGTGGGAGTGAAGGGGCCACACTGGCGGTAGAGCTACTGAGTACTGTGTTCCTGGCTTTGGCTTTTTTTTAATGAAAAAACGGAATACGTAACGGTACGTGGGCCTAACCGGCTACGAAATATGACAACATCGTGAAGTTGAACATTGGCATTGCTGCGTGCATGCAACTTTTTAATTGTACTTACAACCCTGTCAGAGCCAACGAAAGCGTCGTTACTGTAGCAAGCAGTGAAACTATGTCTATCAAACTGATATCCATAATCATCCACGCGCTTCGATTACTACTTCTACGTGAATGTTTACTACAACTAAAAAAATGCTAGTATCTCCAGCTGTTTAGTGTTTGTATGTTTAGCGGTGTTGGCAACTGTTTCAAGTATCCACCGCCAGAGAGCAGACAGGCACTAGGTTTGTAGTAGACTGGTACTCGCTCCCACCTCGATTACTCGATCAACTTCCCCATCGAGTAACTAAGCCGAGAGGTGTGACCGGGTACCAGTCTAGGTTTGTAAGCTTAATCGGGTGTTGCGTATACAATTTAAATACTATGATTTAAAATACGTTAGAAACTTGCACTTATCATAAGAAATAAACAAATGTACTATAATATTGTGTTGTTTTTAACTTAGAATGACAATAAAAATATTATATTTAAGCATACGGAAGCACTGTAACTGAGTACGTGTATACGCAATTACAGTACAATCAAAACAACAACACGTGTGTTACTGTTAAAACGTTGAAAAGCGGTTATAGAGTCGTAAGTGTTTATCCTTATAGTTATACCATATGCTTATACTTATAGTAGTGTCTAATAATGGGAAAGTTAACGAAACGGAAGGACAAGAAGAAACCAAAACGAGGACACAAAAAAGGTTTTGATAATTATAAAATGCTAAGTAAATGTCGCAGTACGTGACGATTGTCGTTTCTATAGCTCTAGTACTACTACTACTACTACTAGTACTATACTGTACTACTACTATTACTACTACTAGTACTACTACTAGTACTAGTACTACTAGTACTACTACTACTAGTACTACTACTACTACTACTATTACTACTACTAGTACTACTACTAGTACTAGTACTAGTAGTAGTAGTACTATAACCCGCGTACAGTTGCCACCAGCAGCCAGCGGCAACTGTACGCAGGCTATAGTACTAGAGCTAGTGTCACTATAGCTCTAGTAGTAGTAACTATATATAGCCCGCGTACGGTTGCCGCTGCGTTCCGTATGCGGGCTATAGTTACTAGAGCTAGTGTCACTATAGCTCTAGAACTATAGCCCTCCGCTCCGCCGCAGGGCTATAGAACATACTATGGCAATTTCCAGGGAGTAAGCAAAGACAATGTATTTCCAAGTGGAGGGGTGGGCAGGTTGCATGAGGTTGCAAACCGCGCTAGCGCTGCGCAACGAAAAATGGCGGTTTGCAACCCCGTGCAACCTGCCCACCCCTCCACTTGGAAATACATTGTGCCCGCTCACAAGCGCCGTCCCCCCTCCTTGGAATCCTAGACCCGCCATTGAACAATTACATATCTTGGGAGCAGAGAACAATGAACAAAAATGGCGCCCAAAACAAAGATTGCAGAGCTGAGAGGTAGAGGAGCCGTAGGGTGTGGAGAGGGAGGCGAAGGAGCCAGTTAAATATTAAGTCATCCACTATTTTGCGCAGTTCGCTGTTTTTGGCCCCCCTTGTTAAAAAATCCTGGCTACGCCACTGTTTTTTGGGTGTTTTCTGATCATATTATTATGTGATTGAAAATAGGAGATTTGGAGATATTTTTTGGGACAACCAGAAATTGTTGCGGACAACCCGATTTGATGCTGGGGTTGTCCGCAGGACAACCACATTTTTTTTCTTATTTCGAGCACTGCTGTAAGGAGAAGGTAAGTCAACTGCTTATAGTGATCACATTATGAGTGAAACACAACAAGATATACACAATAATTACAGTAATATATTTGTAAAGTAGTTGAACACAATAATCGATTTAATTTTGCCACCCAATGTCAATGAGTTTTGGTATTGCGATCGTTTGTGTTAACTACATAAGGGGTGTTAATACCACATTTGTGTTAATTCCATAAGTGGGCCAATTTGGTAATGTTATGGTGATTTAAATGAGAATTTCTAGCTGGTCGGCCTACAAGTTAACGTTGCCGGCTAGGGTGATTTTTTATTTGTGCTACGGTCTACAGTCTACAGAGTACAGCCCAGGCTACTCGCCTACAGCCTAGTACAGGGCAGCGTAGCTCTAGTACTATAGCCCGCGGATAGCTGCTGCAGCCGGCCCAAGGATAGAGAACATGGGTCCCAATAAAACCAATGTGCCTAACCCTATCCCTAATCCTAACCCTAACAATAACCCTAACCATAACCCTAACCTATTATATTGATATAATATTATATTTATATTGATGTAAATGACATTGGTTTTATTAGGACCCCTGTTCTCTATCCTTGAACCCCGCAGCCTGCGGCAGCTATCCGCGGGCTATAGTACTAGAGCTAAAGGCAGCGATGCCGGACAACCTGTAAACATTCTTAAATTTTCGGCATAGGTTGTAGTAGAGCCATTAGATACAATAATGTAACCCAAACCCAGGATGAGGGTTACAACACGTCTCTATGGTTTTCTGTGGAGGAAATTCAGGGAACTCCTGAGTGAATGACTCAGGGCGGTTTGCTGGTGCGTTTTCAGAGACTAGAAACTTCCAAACTGGGTTTATTCTCAACACGAACCTTTCTCCGCTATCTTGGAACTTACTATGTATCACAATACTCTGTATTAAACTAATATAACCTGTTACAAAAATTCGAAGTGACGAGCGGCGGATATTTCGAGTGCCATTTCT
>NW_014577076.1:139366-149961 GCF_000485595.1 Priapulus caudatus
GTTGTCTTTGCTTACTCCCTGGAAATTGCCATAGTATGTTCTATAGCCCTGCGGCGGAGCGGAGGGCTATAGTTCTAGAGCTAGTGTCACTATAGCTCTAGAACTATAGCCCTTCGCTCCGCCGCAGGGCTATAGAACATACTATGGCAATTTCCAGGTAGTAAGCAAAGACAACTTTTTACGGTTAACAACTTCTTTGGTACGCCAAATAAAGCACATTCTCTGTCGCACAAATGTCTTAAGTTACTGCAAACACTAAAATTAAACTGCAAACTAACGGTTAAATGCTGTACTTGCTATATTACTCAACAACGAAGATTATTTACAAACTTGTCACCGCCATTTTTCATTGCGGGGCGCTAGCGCGGTTCTGGCGCCAGTGAGCGGGCACAATGTATTTCCAAGTGGAGGGGTGGGCAGGTTGCACGCGGTTGCAGGCTGTTGCGGCAGACAGAAGACCGATGGCAAAGACCCGCGTATCGATGGAGAAACAGGAGAATACGCGCGTATCGATGGCAACAGAAACAGAAACAGAAATAGAAACGACGGTGTTGATATAACCGCGTGCAATCTGTCCACCCCTCCACTTGGAAATACATTGTGCCCGCTCACTGGCGCCGGAACCGCGCTAGCGCCGCGCAACGAAAAATAGCGGTGACAAGTTTGTAAATTATTTTCGTTGACGAGTAATATAGCAAGTACAACATTGAACCGTTAGTTTGCAGTTTAATTTTAGTGTTTGCAGTAACTTAAGACATTTGTGGGACAGACATGGGCGTACATAGCGGGGGGCAGGGGGTGCACCTGCCACCCCCCCCCCAGAAATATAAATTTTCAACCCGTAGCGGGGTCATAACAATGTTTCCAGGGGTAGCTCGCTCTGGTCTAAGTCTTCTCTCATCTACTGCCCCCCCCCCCCAACTGAAAATTTCCTGTGTACGGCTTTGGCGACAGAGAATGTTCTTTATTTGGCGTACCGAAGAAGTTATTAACCGTAAAAAGTTGTCTTTGCTTACTACCTGGAAATTGCCATAGTATGTTCTATAGCCCTGCGGCGGAGCGGAGGGCTATAGTTCTAGAGCTATAGTGTCACTATATAGCTCTATCAGACCTCAGTAGCTGTCAGTACATGATCAGTACTACTAGTACTAGTACTACATGTGACCGAGTCGTGACGTGATTTGAACGACATCTATTTATATATTTGGCGCTTGTCCTACTGCTGCTGCTGCTGCTGCTGCTCTGCTGCGATGCACTTTCTCGCTGTACCCGTGACATGTTACAGCATGTTTACACATCGTACGACATCGTTTGTGGCTCCATCTTCTGGGAATTTGTACTTTTTTAGCTTTTTATCACATACTATAGTACGTATTGGTTATTTTCTTAGATTCTGATTCGCACGCGCTATACCATCGTACGTACAACATAGTACAACATAGTACAATATCATAGTACATATCATAGTACATATCAAATATCATAGTACAATATCATAGTACAACATAGTACAATATAGAACAAGCAGACAAATGCCTACCATTGAATGTCCAAACTTTGATAACTGTGACTATAGAGATCTAACGTTTCACCAGGATAGATCGTAAATGGTAAACAAAAACCAGAGCAAAATGCTAATAATTAAAAGAAATGTAGGTTCTGATTTTATTACTATTCATACAGAGGTAAGACAGATATGCACAAAATATGCACACAAAATACAGCCAAATTGGCACATTGTATGCAGTTTTCATGGTTTCAAAGTGTCCCTGTCTCGGCCGGCTCTCAAACGGGGCATTTTCTCACCGGATGCAGAGGCGCGTAAGTGCCTCACCTATAGCTGCAGAGGCATGAAGCGCCGAGGCAGCTCGTCAGTAATAATAGGCGATAGAGAGTAAAGAAACATTAAGACTTATTTAACATTAAGTAGTAATTATAGAGCTGTAACGATCCACCGAAATCGAATCGAATCGCGATTCTGTTCCCTCGATCCGATCCTCGAAGCTTTTTCCCGTATTTTCGATCCGATCCAACCCGCTAGTACTTCTTACTGTGTGCATTGGCCAAAGCGTGTATGAGACGCCCGCTCTGATTGGTCAATAGTCCTGACTCGCCAGTCAGCTAATCAGCGGCTACAGTACATCGCTAATATGTTTACAGGGCTGCAGTTAGACGTGACTGCTCATGTTACACTGCTTGTCGAGCGCGGACCAGTCTAGGCTGCAGTTTCCCGAGTTTAATTATGTGCTTAAAGTTATTTTGTTAAATAAAATTGAGAAAAAAGAAAGAATGTAATAGTTGGTTAAGAGTTTTTATTGCAAAATAATGAAAATATAAACAATAAGATAACATTTCATTATTTTGGCAATCAAATCGAAGGAATCGAATCGAGAGGCTAATATCGAGATATGGATCGAATCGAGAGGCTTGTGTATCGTTACAGCCCTAGTACTAGTAGTAAATACATTTCATGTTTATTTACCATCATTTTATTATTGAAACATTCCAAGTGCCTGTGGCTGTGGCTATGCACTCGATTGCATGCATGGCTATCTCTAGAATTATAGGATAGCCCTTCGCTCTGCCACAGGCTGACAGAACGGACAGGCCTGTAGTGGAGCGAAGGGCTATAGTTCTAGAGCTATAAAATGGCTATATATATACATCATGCACGTAGACAACACAACACACTTACGGAGGCACTTAATTTGGCCATTTTATTGATAAAATGATAGTAAATAACCACGACGTGTAATTACTACTAAAGTCTTAATGTTTATTTTACTCTCTATTGCCTATTATTGCTCTTAGGAATAATTTGTCGTAATTACCGTTCAAATGACAAATGCTCCTCTGCAACACAGTCTCACCGCACACACGCCACTGTGCACTGCACGAACTCGTAAAAAGATCTCTTATCTTTCTGTCGATAAAATGTATGTAATTAGGAAAATGTATACATAAATTATAGCTAGGTGTGTGTGGTGTTTTGAATCATTTGTGTATACATTAAAATCCATGTAAGTCATGGGTTCCTCCCACGTCCCAAATGTCTGCCCTCTGTGTCCCTCGCTAAAATTGCGGACTGTTCGCTGGCAGCTATGGATTCGTCCGCTGACCTATGCATTCGGCGCACGGATCCATAGCTGCCAGCGCTGCATACTGTCATAGGACGTTCCCGCGGTCGCGTGCGCCTTGCCGCGGAACTGCGCGCAAGATGTGCGCTCAGCGCTTAGGATCAACACATCCTTCGGCAACACGTCTCTGGTATCCCGTCTCTCTGGATGCTATTAAACTAGCCAGGGTTGTGAAATAGGCTTATATATCTCGATGGAACAGTGCCAGCTAGTACGATCTACACTGGTGTGATATACAATGAAATATTGTGGCTGTACTTGCCTTAAGAGTTGTCCGAATAACTTATAAAAAGATTTCCAATAATTTGGTGCACAACAGATAATCAGAATAAAAAGGGGAATAAATGCTATTTATACCACATGTTATGCATAATGATTGATTAATTTCATCGGATTTCTATAGTTCACATAAAAATAAAGTTGATCTCAGTTAGATCCATAATAAGCTATAATTACTTACAACGACTGATATTGATCGTCGTTGTAAGTAATTATAACTTATTATGGATCTACCTGAGATAAACTTTATTTTTATGTTATGCATAATGTTGATGTATAGGAAGACATAATATACAGTTTCATAAGTGACGTAGTCAAAGGTTATCTGATTGGCCTATGATCGTTATGACAGGACCAGCACTACCCATTGACGATGAAGAGCAGGAGCATGACGTGCATGATGCAAAGAAGTCTGCAAAAGCTAGAAAAAAATCGGCATCCAAGTTTGGAGTTGATTCTTTATTACAAAAGGTAAGAGGAAATTGTAAGCTTTCTAACCTGGTAACAATTATACATTATATAGTGTTACTAAGAATACTGATATTTTACATACTACAAATATTCATAGTGAGGTATAATATATTAATTTGTTAGCTAAGCAAAATATGTTGTTATGCGATACAGTCACACCAGACTAGTAAATATGTAATTTCCTCTATTCATTTGTCTATACCAGTGACACATTTTACATATTGCATGTGCATTAAACACTGTTACCGTGTGATTGGTAAATTTGGGAATTCAATTGTAGGCGCAAGAATGCATAGACAGGTTTGACAATGACGTAGCGAAAAAGTTTTGTGACAGAGCTTTGGCCATAGAACCAGACAACGTAAATGTTCTTGAAACAACTGCATCATTATTGCTGGAAACTGGGCAGGTTGAACAAGCTGTAAAAGTAAGTCAATTTGTATATGTATGCAAGCATTGTAAATTACAATTTTCTTATTTTATTAAGCAAATATGTAATTGCTAAACTTTAGGAAGTGTGTTTATAAAAGTCTGGCTATAATGTTGGTGCGAGGTCAAGCAATCAGTAATTGTGTCTTTGCCTTCGTTTGTTAATAAACAGTGGGTACATCAGAGTCATCTGCTACTGTAGATGCAAATGAGCAAAATCATTCCATATATAACGTTTGAAGCTCTTACTTCGTAATGAGCCTATACAGCTGTGGTCAATGCTTACACGAGAGATGAAATAGCTGTTACAATGGGGTTAGCCATTTACTAATCGCTTGATAGATGGCGCGCGTGCACTGTCCGGTATCACTGCTAAACAATGGCGTCTAGTTACGAAGGGAAAACCGTAAATGAATTGAAATCAGAGTTGCAAAGTAGGGGTGCAAAGACATCTGGGAGGAAAGCTGATCTGATAGAAAGGTAAATTAATTAACCTACCTGCTCTCTAAAGTAGCACGTACACGTACACGTACACGTACGCTTGCGTGTGTGTGCACGTACACGTGCGTGCGTGCGTGCGTGCGTGCGTGCGTGCGTGCGTGTGCACGTACAATTGCGGGACTGCGTAAGTGCGTGCGTGCGTGCGTGTGTACGTACACATGCGTGCTTGCGTGCGCACGTACACGTGCTTGCATGCATGTGCAAGTGCACGTGCGTGCATGCGTGTGTGTGCACGTACGCGTGCGTGCGTGTGTGCGTGTGTACGTACACGTGCATACATGTGCACGTACACGTGCGTTCGTGTGCATGTACACGTACACGTACGTGCGTGCGTGCGTGCATGCGTGTGCAAGTACACGTGCGCGCGTGCGTGGGTGCGTGTGCACGTACACATGCGTTCGTCCTTGCGTGCGTGCGTGTGCACGTTACGTACACGTGCGCGCATGTGCACGTACACGTGCGTGCGTGCGTGTGCACGTACACGTGCGTGCGTGCGTGGGCACGTACACGTGCGTGCGGGCGTGCGTGCGTGTGCACGTACACGTGCGCGCGTGCGTGGGTGCGTGTGCACGTACACGTGCGTGCGTGCGTGCGTGCGTGCGTGCGTGCGTGCGTGTGTACGTACACGTACGTGCGTGCGTATGCACGTACATGTGCGTGCGTGCGTGCGTGCGTGTGCACGTACACGTGGGTGCGTGCGTGCGTGCGTGTGCACGTACACGTGCGTGTGCACGTACACGTGCGTGCGGGCGTGCGTGCGTGTACACGTACACGTGCGCGCGTGCGTGGGTGCGTGTGCACGTACACGTGCGCGCGTGCGTGTGTAAGTAATGTATACCGGTCCAGATACGCACGCCATCTTGTGGTGAACTGATTGGCTAACCTCATTTGATGCAGTATCAAACTCAAGAGCTATATGGCTTGTTCTTCCTGGTACGGCTCGTGTAAACTTTGACACTTTATGTGTCAATAATTTGATGTTTTATGGTTGTGTCCTGCCATGCTACCTGTCTTGTTTTCTAGTGTTTGCAGAAAGCAGTGAAACTGAATCCCAATGCTGGCCATACAAAATATTTGAGTTTAGGCCAGGTGCTGGAGGGTGAAGAGGCTTTAAAAAGTTATCAGAAAGCTGTGGAGCTGCTGCTAATGGCTAGAGAAGCAACTACCACTGCTGAGGTGAGTACCATATATGGAACCCGTGTGCGGTGAATGTTAAATTGTGTGCAGGTGCCTATGTGCAGGTAGGTGCACATGTGTATTAACAGCGTTCTGCTGGTTCAAATTTTGACTACCGTGTTAAATATATGAAAAAACAGTTAATAATTTTTATTTCTTTGTTGTCATCAAAAGCAAGGTTACTTTGTCATTTTTAAATATTTACTATGTGTATAGGTGGCAGCATCAGCTAGTTCAAGTGCAGCCTGCAGTGTAGCCTCCAGTTTAGCCAGAGATATATCATCAGTATACTGTTCTATTGCTGAACTATACATGACAGACTGCTGGTAGGTGTGATAGCCCAATCAATGCTAGTTGCTGTCACTGACGTAATTACATCTGTATACTCATCAACTCCTATCACTATGTCCCTATTCATGAAATAAAAGCAAATCAGAACACTGACTGAGTCTTTATGTCATGCATGGTGCAGATGGTATAGGCTAATTTAGAGGTCTGGGAAACAGTCTTCATTTGTCCAGCCTAGGATCTATAGCTATACCTGCTGTATACACTGTGGGTCATTCATTTATGGTTGTGGGGCAGTTGGTGAATGACAAACTTGACAAGATAGCGACAGGTCAAACTAGACATTAATGGTGGTGAAGTCATGGTTAAATAGTCAAATATCTGATATCCCCTTTAAATTTTATTATAGGATCAGTGCACAAATTGTTCTATGTGCCAGGCTTCTATGACATTAGCTTGTGGTTCTAGCTTGTACACCATTTCATTTTCTAAATCATTATCAATGCCATTAAAAACAATTAGTATTGTGATAGGGAAAAGCATAAGTGTAGTGTTGCAGAGACCATTCTTCATGAATTTTTATTTATTATAATGTTAGTAAACAGTAAATTAAAGAAAGCCTGACCCTAAATTTGTGTTCTTGATTACCTGTATATATAGTCAACTTGCAGTAGATTAAGCTTGCACATTAATTTCCTGCTTAATTTCTTTGTGCTCTTATGACATGACCATATCACCGGTTAATGAAGACCTTCCATTCTTTGCCATTTGTTTATAACGGGGACATAACCAATTGTTAGGTGATGTCTGACTGTTATCATTCCAAAGCCCCTTACTATGTTGCTATCAGTAACCAGTAATACGCATAATTACTGCCATTAAATTTATCACTTTTTACAAGTTTGTGTTTCTTGTAAAGTTTTGCAGATGATGCAGAGCACAAATGCAAAGATTACATTGAGAAAGCTATAGAGATTGATCCTACTAGTCCTGAGGCTTACCAGCTGAAAGCCAGCTATTTTATCACTATTGGTTGTACACAGGTAAGAAACTTTAATATTAGTACTATGATGGAAAAATATAGATTCAATAACAATTAAATCGAAGAAAAAAAATGTTTTTGAAGATGAGTAAAACCTGCCCAATACAGTTTTGTTAATAAAAGTATAAAATATGATCATAGCCATCATTAAGTATTTATGGTTTACTAGTTGGTTAAGGTTTTCTTATGCACACCAGCATTTAAGGATAGTTCATGGCAGGTTCACATAAATTCACATAAATAGTATGTGAAACCAAACTTGGTCAGAGAACGTTTAATTATAGATACCTGTGAGTATAACTGGAAAACCTATAACTGTATAAACTGTATTCACTTCATTAAAGTCAACAATACAAGAAAGCCGATTAAAGTTAAAAGCTAGTGAATTCACATGAAAACAATTTAAACTCATAGGATGCTAGAACTTCCATGGAGGAAAGTTTGTCACTATGGTTGCCTGCAATGAAACATCTACAGGAAGGAAAACTGGCTGAAACTGACAAAATTGATCCTGTTGAGGTACATATTTGCTGAGTTCTTTTATCATCCATCTGATCTGGAGAACATTACAGTAAGAAGTGTAACAGTTACATAATACTAAAATGCTGACGTATATTGATAATTGCATAATGTTTAATGTTGTCTTGCTCATATGTGGTATGTATTAAAAGAATATTCAATTAATTTTACCTTATTACTTTATTCTTAGGTCTGTCCTCTGAGTATACAAAACAGAATATCTGCAGCACAACTGCTTATTGAGCTAGAGAAATATGATGTAAGTCCATACATAATACACTGTAATGCAGTAGATTGAAGACTCACTTAAAACATCTTCATTTCTAATTCTGTAGGTGTTGATCGAGGTCTTGGATCTCACTCCAGTGTAGATTGTATTTGGCCTGTAAGTTTAATTGAATCGTGACTTGGATTTTCCTTATCAATTTGCAGTGTTGATTTGCATTATTAAATTAAATCATATTAATAATGTATTAGATAAGATTTCCCAGTTCTTTACTGATTTGATTACTGGGATAAAGTATTATATTTGACGAGTGCTAGTACTATGGAAAATAATGTATTCATACCATGGTTATCGCTAATTAAGTAGTAAGTAATTGTGCCTGCCAAACCTTGTAGCCATAATAACATAGAATGATGAAAATGCTGACAACGAAGATTGTGTTTCGCTATAACACTTAAAATACGAATTCTTACAGAAAGCAAGTGAAGTGTTGGATCTGCTACTGGATGAAGATGAGGACATTGTCATGGTGAGTTGTTGAATGCTTGTGAAATGTGTTCTGCCTTATACTGTATATTTATATATACATATTCGTGTACTGTACATACATGCATGTAAATATATGCATGGCATATGTAAGTAATAAAAATAATTTCAATTAAATTACCAAGTTCGATCAAATTACCTTACTGCAATTAATGTAATTACACAATTATATAAAAATCGTGACTAATATATTGCACAACCATTGTTCTTCAGGCTTGGTATTTGCTCGCTTGGCTTAATTATCTGAAAGGTGAAGACTATCATGGAAATGCAAGGTTTTATCTCATAAAGACCAAAAAGGTAAGAGTGAATCTCAGTTATTTTTTTGTCAGCTAAAGTTATAGAATGATGTGATTGCATTTATTAACCGTTGGTTGTTGGATGTGTACGTGGCGTTCCAAGTAGAAAACTGATGCAGCCGTTCATATGTGGTTTTAAGATAGTGTTTTAATAAACGTTTCAATGATGTTCATATTTGATTCGTAGGAATATGGTAAAAAAAGTCATTACATCAAGTGGGAAATTAAAGGACAATTGAAGTCAAATTTTCCCAACTTCTGTAACGTTTTTATACATATATGTCGCTCAACTTGGAGCCGTGACGTCACATGACCTAGATTACTATTCAGGTGTTTATTACTAATTGGGCGCCGGATTTGAAATGGAATACATTATTGAATGTATTTCTATGTATAAAAACGTTACAGAAGTTAGAAAATTTGACTTCAATTGTCCTTTAAGGTCAAAATGGTCGTAGGGTAAAATCGTACATATTGCACATTATACATTCACACGTATGTCATTTTTGGTATGTGTATGTGTGCAGAATTCAAGCATACTTTGCTAGATTCTATAAACCTTATATCGGTCCTAAAACTTATGAGAATACATGTGTCAAGTGGTTGCATTATTGTATAATTATAATGAATTTAATCCTCATAGCTGAAATTATTTTCCTGATAGACTTACATATGTTATGAATTAAGAAAAGTTAGCAACCGTGCATGTTAGCAAGAATTGGAAAATTAATTAGTATTGGTTCACAAGCAGCGTGCACATCTCATTCCATGCCCCTGTTGTATTGTTGTTTAGCCAAAGATCATTTTTTACTCTACTTTTTTAAACGTTGGGTGGATTTATATGCATCATAACAAATGCATGTGATTGGTGTTAGGGGAGGGGGGGGTCCGGCTTTGAGACTATCCCTCTATACATATAGATTTCACACATGACCGTTTCTTTAAGTGAGTGGGCAGGGTGATAAAAATTCATCTAGACTAGCAGGCCCTCTAATAGTATTTGCGGTTATACTGTTAGTGATTTTCTCATGATTGAATAAGTGAGTGCATTACAGTTGACTGCTGCCATAATTATTTTTATGTTGCCATAAAGCTTACTACACTGGCAGAACAGTCAATGTTAATACACAGTTGTGAATGTATTTATAAAATGCACGTTTTTATTTGCACTTGGTGGCAGCCAGGTGCGTTCATGAGAGAACTATAGTATATAGATTTAGGAACCTACATATACATGTTGTTACCTCCGCCAGGGGCTTGGCGGAGGTTATGTTTTCACCGGCGTGTGTTTGAGTGTTGGTTTGTGGGTTTGTGCACGCCGTTCGCTGATTGGCTTGATTGGCCCGGCCACCGCCCGCCGCCGCGCCACCGCCGAACGCGCCTGTTTCATACAGGTTAAGCCTTTAACTGATGACGGATTGTCATAAATTTTTAAGGATATTTCAGGGAAATGGGCTCTTAGATGTGAGATTTTGGTGGGGGGGATCCAGATCCAATTCATTCATTCATTCATTCGATTAATTAATAAATTTTCAGGATAGCGTCAGAAATGGAGTAAACTTAGAATTGATTACATTTTTGGGGTGATCCGGCACTCCAATTAATTATTAATTAAATTAATTTAATAAAATTTCCAGCGATAGGTCAGAATGGGGTAACTTAGAATTGATTACATTTATCTC
>NW_014577076.1:149986-152486 GCF_000485595.1 Priapulus caudatus
GTGAAAAACTTTTTTGTTTCAGCGGTGACCTAGCATTTTTAGTGGCTTTATTTGAAGGACCATGAAATGTCCCTTCTGCTGACATGCGCAAGAGTAAGTGTCGCGATAACCTTTTGACCCTCACAGAGGAGAGTTAGAACTTGGATTTGTTGACTGTCTGTTAGAAATGAAGTTTGACTGCCGCGCGTTTGCTAGTAGAATCCTATACATGCCTGGATCGTATGAGGCCCTACAATGTCACAGTGAAATTCCAAAAGCTAAATTTGGTTAAGAAGGTGTATGTTCCTTAAATCGTATAATTGGCTATTGTCATGTCCTGTACTGTCAGTAGTTACAGGTAAACGTATGCACTGCCAGTGGCTGCTGCCAGTGCATGTGTTGTGCAGTTTTGCCTGCCCTTAATCTGGTTACAGGTGGCAGCTCTCTATTGCATTTAGCAGCCTGTAGGGCTTGCGTAGGTAAATGGATGCAGTGCTTACCTATTCTGGCTTGCAAATAGCTTGTTGCTACTACGTATGATGGAGCTTCCATCTATTAAATCTGAAGACATTAAAACGTACGTCTGCTCATCGTACGGAGCTTCACCTTTCATACCGGATGCCCAACGAACATTCTTTTCGAGAAGTTCCTGATACATCCCTGCTGCATTCCACTGTTTCGCTGTGTATGTGAACATCATTTGGGGACTACAGCTCGCGGGTGTTACTAGAATCCCGACCACTCCACACAGAGTCACCGCCAGTAGACGTTAGATGAGCGCTGTCGCTCTCGGCACTTGTTCATTCATTCATTAATAATAAATTTTCAGGATAGGTCAGAAATGGGTAACTTAGAATTGATTACATTTTGGTTGGTGATCGGCATCCATTAATTAATTAATTAATTAATTTAATAAAATTTCCAGGATAGGTCAGAAATGGGGTAACTTAGAATTGATTACATTTGGTGTAATCCGGATTCCAATTAATTATTTAATTAATTAATTAATTAATTAATTTTTCCACTTAATCTAATTAATTAATTAATAAAAAAATTTACATTGAGAGAATTCAGCTGCCTTGGCGGAGGTCTGCTGCCTCGAGTGGCTCTAGTTGTATACTTGCATCATCTCCGTTCGTGACTCTTTTTTTGTCTTGTTAATACACTCTGGCATAAGTGAATATAGGGAACCTGAAATATACTTGCAGCTGATGTGCAAAGAAAGCCGTTTGCATGGTGAAACATTTAGTTCAGGCCAGGTCAAGCTACTCTAGCAGTTCGGAATTTCTTATATCTTTGTAGATAACAATTAAAATGTTTGATGGAAATATATATAGTATATAAATTATAAATATCTAACAAGTGCTTCCGAAATAAGCGTTGTCCGGTGTCGAGACAACCAGGAATTTGCGGCCGCGACACCTAACCAGTCTGAGACATTGTCCGGGTGGACAAAGAAAAAAGCACTTCTATTTATATTTTTTCTGACTATGTGAACTTGAATTTCTTTTGGCTGTCGCATCGGCCTGCCCATTAGGTCCATAGCTATCTAACCCACTCGTTAACCTCATAGCCTAACCCTACACTGAACTCTAACCGACTCGGCTAGGCTTATATTACGCGTGTTATACTTACCAGTTAATATATGGTGTAAACCTTTTGCTTTTTCAATATTTGCATCATGACTGACAAGCAATCCCCACCAAGCTGGTGTAGGCACTAGGGCACAATTTAATGTTCATTTTCATTACTTCAGAAATCCGAGTGTTTTCTAGCCTCATCAAGAAATCTAATCGTGGATTAAATCGTGAAATAATATAAAAATATGGGACCAGCTGCCCCCGATTTCCAACACTGGTATATGTCAGGTTTGTCTGATTTATGAAAGGTTAACTTCAATGTGGCAACCAGCCTCAAACCAGCAAGTCTTCCAAAAAATTTTTGGTGGTTAGGACCCCCATACCCCGCCTGTTTGTTACCCCCCCCTCCTCGGAATCCTACGACGCCGCTTCAAACAATTATAGTATCTTTGGAGCTGAGAACAATGAACAAAAATGTCGCCTTTTCGCCATGGCCGTCAAAACAAAGGATTGCGCAGAGGTTGAGAGGTAGAGGAGCCATAGGGTGTGGAGAGGGAGGCGGAGGAGCCAGATTAAAATATTAAAGTCATCCACTATTTTGCGCAGTTCGCTGTTTTTGGCCCCTGCTAAAAAATCCTGCTACGCCACTGTTTTGGGGGTGTTTTCTGATCATATTATTACTGTGATTGAAATAGGAGATTTTGGGCTGATATTTCTTTCTTGGACACCGACCAGAAATTGATTGCGACCATACCTGGAATCGTTGATGCTTGGGTGGTTGTTCGCAGGACAACGCACATTTCCTTTTGTCTTATTTCGAGCACTGTCTAACTGGATCATGTTAGTATTTAACATCTCTCTCTCTCTCTCTCCCCCTCTCTCTCTCTCTCTCTCTCTCTCTCTCTCTCTCTCTTCCGTCGACTCTCTCTTCTGCTTCTTCG
>NW_014577076.1:157486-193814 GCF_000485595.1 Priapulus caudatus
TCGTTGGCGCCGAGCACGAGATACTGCAGCGTGCGCGAGTCGAGCGCCGTCGTCGGCACGGCCGTCAGCTTGTTGCTGTGCAGATAAAGGATTGTCAGGTTGTCGAGGTCTGCCAGCGCCCCGCCCTCGATCGCCGCAATGCGATTGTAGGCGAGGTTGAGCTGGTCGAGGCGGCGCAGGCCGGCGAAAGCGCGCGCAGTGATGAAGTGCACGTAGTTGTGCGCGAGGTGCAGCTCCCGCAGCGCGCCGAGGCCCGCGAGCGCGCCGTCCGTCACATTGCGCAGGCCGTTGTTGCGTGCGTCGAGCTTGCGCAGCGCGGCAAGGCCCGCGAACGCGTTCGGCTCGAGGCGCTCCAGCGCGTTCGAGTTGAGCCGCAGCTCGGTGAGCGCCGGCAGGCGGCCGAACGCACCGCTCGGCACAACCTTCAGCCGGTTGTGTCCAAGGTCGAGCACACGCAGCGAGTTGAGTCCGGCGAGCGCCGCCGTCGGCACCTGCTCGAGCGCGTTCTCGCGCAGGTGCAGCTCGAGGAGGTAGTCGGCGGAGGCGGCGAACGCCTTGGCGTCGATCGTCGCGACGTCGTTGCCGACGACGTGCAGCTCCTTGACCTTGAGGTGCGCGAACGGCTTGGTCGTGAGGTGCGCCATCACGTTGAAGCGCACAACGAGCTTCGTAATGAACTCGTCGACGTTGTGCAGCGCGCTGGCGATCGATGCCAGGTCGCTGTTCTCGCAGTGAATCGTCAGCGGGTTCGTGTTCGCGCACCAACACGCTGCCGACTTGACGCCCGCCAGGGGGCAGCTGTGCGGCGCCGCCGAGAGCCGCTGCGACGCGCAGCAGATGATCAGCAACAACAGCGCCACCTGTTGTCTTTGCATCTTGGCTTTTATGTCATCCTACCACCTGCGAATGGGGGAGAATATTATATAAATTTATTATCGCAGAATGCAATTATAATTTTCCTTAATACATTTTGACTTGAAGTGGGGAGTCCATGTATGTTAGGTATGCTATGAGTGCAGTTCAATCTCATTAAACGTCGACCTTGCATTGCATATCAAAAAGCGAGTATTAAATTTGTCACCGTCGATCATGACTATTACGTGAACATCGGAGCTCGCTAGCATTCCCATTCTTCGCGGTATTGCACAAAATGATGTAACCTAATAGAACACGCGATGGGGGGATGTGCAAGGTAACTGACCACTGCGCAAACAGCGCGAGCGTGCTTTTCAATTCGTGAAGACTGTGTGTGCTGTTTATCATTGAGCTGCCGTGACAAAGCATCTAGTCGCAGCCACCCACAGTCACTTTGAAATCGTGAACGTTGAAGAAAAAAGTTTCTTTTACAACTGCTTCACAATTTTCGTAAGGACCTTGAACGAATCAGATCTCAGTAGAAGCGTGCATGCCTTCAGTGTCCGAGGTCGCGCGGGCAAAGTCAATTTCCATTGCCTTGTGATAAGCATCAACACTGCCCAGTACCCACTGTTGCGAATTGATGCCATTTTTGGCACTCAGGCGCTTCGCTATCTAATATAGACCACTATCAGCGACCTCGTTAAAAGGCCAGCGTCGATTTATCGCATTAATTTGTCTTCGCGAGCGTCTATCTGTATTAAAGATGATGCACTGAATTGAGGTCAGAGAATTAGCTCCGACGGGGCGCAGTTGCTGCCGCTTGCTTGCAATACTGCCGAATGTCAGTGGCGTAAGCATATACCGGGCAGATCGAACCGTGGGAGATGTTGATTCATACCCGCCAGCGTTGAAACTGTCCGGAATATATATATGCTAATATCGAAGATACTGCAGTGGACCGCATGTTTCCGGCAACCTCGGTGCATCTATTCTGTAACACCTTCGCATATGCGCCTCTCTACGTTCCGCCCAGTACCAGATTGATTGCTACGCGAGTGTGGATAGAGTAACTGTTGTACATGCAGTATACGCCCACGCACGTGAAGCTGTATAGCCTAGACATATTACGGTGCGGGGAATGATGCCCCGCCAATTTTCATGATAGCCATTACGAAGCCATCCTGAATATGTTACAGGCCTCATTTACAGTTATTATCGCAAATATATTCGGCGTAACCGCGTACGACATTGGCCTCAACTAGTCAACATAATGAATGTGAGTCACCGAAACGTTCGCAAATATGCTGTTAATATTGCGTGAAGCCACGCTGTGAGCTGTCAGCATCGGGCAGGGGTTGGCCGGTGGACACTTGTAGAGCATTTGTCATTTGTACCGCACACGGGGAGCAAATCATTACTTGCGCGCGCCGAGAAAATGCCTGCGAAAACAGTCTGCAAAGAATCAGGCCACGTGATCGAGCACACAGCGCCCAGTTTCGTCTGGCCTGCTGCATGGTTTTACTCGTCTTTTAGCCTCATCCTTTCAGCGATAACTCCTGTGCTCGCTGCCTTTAGCTAAATGAAACCTATCTCTTCGGCGCAAAGTGCAATCACATGTACAAACATAAGACTTCTTCAATGGAGGCCTACTGGGAACGAGTGACTGTGCGTACCAAGTTTCTTGGTTATTCTAGCGAGCGCGTAACGATAAACCGGATTTCTTAGTTTGTACAAACATGGCTAGAGCTGTGTTATAGCATGCATGTACAATTATGACCGGCGTCTTTATCAATATCTTTCAAGATTACTACATTTATGCTGGCGGAGAATTCTGAGAATTGAAATTGTTTTACCGATTACGATTTTAATCCGACATTTGGAAACATATAATCATGTGCGAAAATCGTCCCCCTCCCCCACTATGCCACTACACACAGTAATCTTAATCGAAATTTCCAGCTGTGAATAATATTAATTGAACATGCTTATGTATGCAACACTGATCGATTTCGCATAGCCTGCTAGTGTTTTGTATGTAATCCATGTGGGTCATCTATATTAATCAGCAGTGATGAAAAAAATCGCGTTAAATTTGCTTGCGTATAGTTATAACCCCGTGGTTAGATAAGTTACTGCAAGCATTCGTAATTTATGATAATTTATTCACACCTCAAAGAGATGGCAGCCAAGCATTGTATTATTACTTGACCGTGTCGCACTCTAATTAGAATGTACGTAAATGTGTTCAATATTTAATGTTATCAATAATCCATAATAGAAGTCATTTCTATTGTGGGCTCTTGATGTTATCGTACTACATGTGAGTGTGGCTGTCTATACCGACCGACCAGATTAAGAGCTAGAACGAAATGAAATCGACCGACCGCGATTGCACTATTTGTTTTGGCAGTGATATTACTGTCTATGATTGATAATTTTTGTTCCGCGATGTTTATTATGCTAGCAGGATATTTTGTTTCGTTGCATCGTGGAGATGCCAGTCTATTCTCGGTTTTGTTTTACGTTAATTAATAACCAGTATACTCTGGCTCAGACAGAGGGGAAAAATGAAATGCCACATATCACGTCAGGTAGAGACTGATTTTGATGAATGCGTTTTGTGGAAATTGAACATGTGAGTATACGTTCTGTGCCTACACGAAACAGTGTGCAACCGAAAACAAGTTTTAGGTTACGTGCTTATTAATTTGAGTGCGAGGTTACGTTGTCGCACATAGACACGTCGCGTGATGTCCATGTAAAACCTCAATGTTGTTAGGATGCAGCCAAACATTCAAGGCAAAGTGTCTTAGTATATGTGCTGTAGTCGCTTGCCTATTTATACTCACTGCATGATATCTGCTATTTAGATGTGCATAATAAGCACAGTCTTCCCGGGCCCAATATCTATTTAACAAAATATCATATTTTCGGTACCTAGATGTATTTTATACAGTCTGGTAATTTGGGGCAACAATCTAGAGCATTCATATACTGTTATTGATAGTTTTATTATATAAATTGTGAGCGAGTGGTGTTTATCACAACGTGATATCCAAGAGATATATCGGTTAATAGCTTCGCAGCACGATATATAAAACCACCTCTCTTCCTCTCAGTTTTGTGTCAGCGTGTGCAGTTAGCATGACCTCACATGCCCTAATCTTTTATCCCCGCATGTGTAATTGCTATATGATCACATCGGGTGATTTTTACAGCGCAAAACACAACGCCAATGTATATAGTTCCTCTGCCAATACGTAATTCTCGCGTCGTGCGATGTGTTTCTACGCTACGAGCAGTGGGTGGATGGCGGATTAAGGCTTTCATGCACTATTGCAAAATAGTAGCGATCGGTAACACGACGAGATGGTCTTATGCATGCATCCAGTCCCACGAGTCGACCACCGCCATCATACCGAGAAATAACGAAACGAACCAGACAGGCTTTACTCAGCAGGGAGTTAGCAACGGTATAGACGACCTGTTGTCTCATGCATATGAATAGGCGAAACAGTCAGGCGTGGGCACGAGAGTCGACATGTGCTTACACTAAGGCTCGGCGAGGCGGTACCTGTGCTTGCAGGTGCTGCCACTATACGGCAGATTGCAGTTATTCTGCTGCGTAAACCACCTGCCGTAGTTATACTGCAGCGGGATGCTAAAATACGCTGGCGTTTTACTCAGGTATTAGAGGTAAAGATGTCTCACGCGTTACTGATGTAACAATAAAAAAGTCTTTCTCCGTATAAGCCGTCTTAATACCTTGAACTGTGCGGAATGACAGCATTAAAAAAGAAATTGTAAAAAAAATCATCGGCAAATGTAAAAACGGCGTTTATGTCATGCTATAATGCCAACCCCTACAATGCAACAATCCCAACGCAATCCAAAGCTATATATTGGGCCGGTGTAGCTGCCAAACACATCAGCACTGCTCGCGCGCGTTTTCATTTCGCGTAATAAGTAGTGGTATAAAGTATAAAGTCACTTTCCTACTTGTCAAGTTACCTTCAAATTTACATGTGAAGATAGTTAGAAGGTTGCATTCAAAGCCTTTCACAACACGGAATCACCTCATATTTAACTTCATATAATGCTTTAATCAGAAACTCGCGTAAATATCCGTGAACTAGTGATTCTCTGTGTTCAGACCAACCGCCCAGTAAACGTTCATACATCACGTGCCCACTCGGCTACAAACACTGAGCTGCCGTGAGCCGTAGGTTAGTATTTTTTCTCTTTTTTTTATTTCGCCTCTGCATTCACTCTCGGTGAGCTATTCTGAACAACGAGGTTAATTTTCAAACATTAAAACCTATGACGTCAACGCGCAAATTACGAAATACTGGAGGACATGGCTGTCTAGCGGATGTTGTCAAGTTTGAACTAATGTAGCCGAAAGGAATCTCAATAATACAGATTGCTAATATAAGACCAACATTCGATTTAACATTAGTATAAAACTGTCAACATCTATGTGTAGTTCCTACTACTAGCTCCTCTTCAATCCCTTATGTTTGCCCACCAGTTGAGCTAACTCTACCTATATGGAACCATTCTCTCCCCGGACATATGACAGAGCATATATAGTGCTATCCACATATAGGCAGAACCTCATGCAAGGGCAGCGCTTGAAAATGTTGAAGCCTGGATACGTTAATAGAACGTGTTATCGATAAGTGTATACACTGCATTGCAACAGCATTAATGCATGTGAATCACTAGAGATCATGCTTGTATTTCTTTGCGAATATGATATAACTATAATTTAGTAGTTTAAGTATAGTAAGAGGCCATCATTCTTTCATGTGCGCCAACTTCATATCTCTGAATCGACGCAAGCAAAGGGTAGCGTTAAAATGTCGCGCATCGTAATTACTAGGCCAAGCACTTGTCTAGGATTAAATTGTTAATCAGATGTAGTGCACGGTAACTAGTTGTAAATAATTCAATGGAAACGTTTTTCGGATAAGGTGATCTCTGCACTGGTGCTTGCCGCAGGTATAGGTCGTGTTAGCGGCTTGCTTGTACGAACTCCTGCAATCTTTCATGCACGAGTAGAGTCCAATGTGGAGTTTTATTATTTGAAATAGAAACGCACACTGCTACCCCTGCGCGTTGGCACCTGTCACTGCCTTTATTAATGACTAGATTAACTTGATTTCTGTTTATCTGTAATGAATACTAGAACATCCAGGAGAAGTTTGCCAGTGATTGTATAGATGTTTTTTTCTCTCACGAGATTCGAGAAATCGCTCTGCCCACGTTGTAGAAGATTCATCGATGTAACTAATAGTTGAGTACTCTCACGTGGGTGAATAGTAGCATTCCCCGGCCTCAACCCTCGACCACATACGAGCACCAATATCATTCGCCCTCATGCTGCCGTTCTTCCCTTTAAGGAGGAATTCTTGGTATTATTGGCTGATTGAAAGGTCGGGCGCTGGTGAATCGTACAGCGCGATGCGACTGTTTCAATTAGTTAGTTGACCAGCCACCTACCTCTATATACACGTAAGATGCCACGCAGTAAAAACAGCTTCATCCCAGTCGCTTGTTTAGAAGCGTCGGCTTCAAGAAAACACACCCCGCGACGAAGAAGCAGCAACTTTCCTGACTTCAATTGGAGTTCTCTGAGTGCAGTGGTCTGTACTTTGTTTCAGATGTAAATTCGAATCGAGTTGAACTACAGAATGGCCTAATGGAAAACGTCAGGCTATGCCGGAAAATGTTCGAAAGCAATTGGGTTTCCTAGCTCGTTTAGCATCTGACAAATTTCAGAAATTTCGTCTGTGGTATCTGTGAATTACGCTGCTCGCTCCCATTCCCTTCCCCCCACATGCAGATCGATTGTGAACATAGCAGGCTGTCGTGTGTAGAAATTTATGTTATGAAATTGGCATGTGACCAAATTGTGTCAACAGACGTGCCAGGAGCGTACACATCATTCTTATGAAAATATTAGTTTTAATATTTTCTTGCGGTAACTTCGCATCTTAACTTCTCCAGCGTGTATATATTATGTATACTTAAATGTTGATGAAAACACTCGGACAACAAGCCAAAATATAAATTGCGCTCAAATTGAAAGCCCTCGGCTATGTATGGTAGCCCTGCGTGTCATCTAATATTTAAGACCGCATATACGAATATATAGGGTGCTTGGTGAAACAGCACCACCATGTCGGAATGGAGGAAATGCGCATGGTAGACTGCGTGTTGCTGCGACTGTATGCGAACGTGTTCATCCAATACTGACCACCGACATTACTGAATCATACACGAGCATAGGCTGCTCCACATGGTGGTCAATTGATCAGGTACACTCTCAAGCCCTGTTTAGTGAGAAATTCACCCATGGCGTTATACCGACAGCATCTCTAGGGATGTATTGAAGTACATACACGATTACAACTTCCACCGTGTCTATAGTCATCAATGCACGCGGCGCCGGCAAATATGGCGACACGCGATGTTCTGCTGACCGGCAAGCATTTCCGACGCTGTAAGAGAGCGGGCTAAGTGCCAGCGAAGATGTGGATGAGGGTGATAACGATGATGATTGTGATGATGATGATTGATGATGATGATGATGTTGTTGTTGTTGTTGTTGTTAATAATAATAATAATAATAATAATAATAATAATAATAATAATGATGATGATGACGATGATGATGATAATGATTGTGGTGAGGAGGAGGGGGAGAAGGAGAAGGAGGAGTAGACGAACGACGACAAAGAAGAAAATGCTGCTGCTGCTGATGATGATGATGATGATGATGACGGTGACGACGACGACGACGACGACGACGACGACGACGACGACGACGGCAGCGATGATGAAAATGATGATTGCGATAGGCGAGGTTTTAGTTCGTATTGACCGGCACCATAAGTGGATGTTCAGCAGCGAAGCGTGCTCTTGTGAAATGTGATTTGTCGCCATTATTCGCGGACGCCGCCGGCATTGATCTCGTATGCTGGAAAAATTCATTGTCGAGCGTGTGAGGAATGACACATCGTGGTCCAGACTGAAGCCTTAGGGACGCTCCCAGCTCCACGCGGTCTCAGTAACTATGTCATTCGCTACGACGCTCAAAACCTCGTCGCAGTGACAAATTCGGATTAACCATCCCCCCGCGCGCACACATGATGTTCGTGTGTGTGCGTGTGTGTGTGTGTGTGTGTGTGTGTGTGTGTGTGTGTGTGTGTGTGTGTGTGTGTGTGTGTGTGCGTGTGTGCGTGTGCGCACGTGCGTGCGTGCGTGTGTGCGTGTGGTGTGCGCGCGTAGGTGTGCGTGTGTGTTCGTGCGTGTGCGTGTGCGTGTGCATGTGCTACAGTAGTAAATGGCGTGGTTTTCAAAGATCCTGATTGCATATTTAACTAACGTTCATTAATTCTGATGCGTCATTAACCCTATTAAGCCCCCTACCTCATTCACCTACGTTTTTTGAGTTTGTGTTCTGTGCAGTACATTTACAAGTATTTTCCTTCTGCCGTTGATCAGGGTGCTAGGCACCTAATGTCGGTTACAGCACGTCTATAATATCCCTTCGAGTGAACTTGTGTGAATGTGTTCCCTGTATAGTACGTGCACGATGGGTACTGGTATTACCGTACTTACGTTGTGGTATCTGTTTGAGAATTAGCTGAAGCTTTGCTAATAGTGTATGTTGCTGTGTTAGCAGAATGGCCTGTATCTCCTTTACAAGTGCAGAAACAAGTGCATGTAAAAATTACGTGTTGCAAACGTGATTAGTCAAGCTTTGCATCATGTCTATCAATAACGTTGTATTTAGTGGCAGTCTTAGTCATCTGCGTTGTCTTGAGAGAGAAAATTCAATGAAATCTTATGGCCCAAGAGCCGATCCCAGTGGAATATAATTTATCACTGCCGGCGTCTTAGGATATATTTGCGATACGTGCAAGATACTCGTTAACTCTACCCGTGAGATTAATGGATTTTATATTTAAAGGCAGGTGTGATTCTTTCTCACCGCCATTACATGTTGACGTTCATATATGCATGGTACAATCACGTAAGAATTAAGTACTCACTTTAAGATTATTATTAGTAGCTTTTAAAACGTTATTTAAAACTATAAATATATTGCTTATATATGCCTATGATTATATAGAGGAGTGTGATTAACAGGAAAATTCATTTTATGAAGCCAGCCCCACGCTGTCGCTTGTTGTGAGAAATGTTGGAACCTGCTGTCTTCTTAAAATCAGAAGCCATACGCGCTTTCTGATAAGTCTTTGATTGTCTACGTCAAGCCATGCTTGAGTAGGAGAGATAATGGCATGTGAATATATAAGTATTCGATAGTCGGTAGTTGCGGCCGTCTTTTGAGAGACTCAAAAGTGTGTAGATACTCAATACAGGTTAAAGTGCCGCACGCGTTGCAAAAGTAATTGCGGTTAAGAAGAAAATTGTGGCAAGTTTGTATTGATATGTCACCCTGATCTGCATGAGAGTATATTTACTTATGTCATATAATCACTTGATACTTTATCATCTGAAGTTAACTGCGGTTGAGCACTCGCAAGCCTTTCTGTTGTCGCCATCATATCAGTATTGCATATGTAACGCGACACTTACTCAGAATTGCACTATATTCAGAAGGTAATACCGTAGCGTAATTACGTCGTACTAGTGAATGGTCTATCATTCGGCCTATATAATATAGGCCGAATGATAGAGTAGTAATTACTTTAGTAGTATAGTAGTAATTAATAGAGTAGTAGTAATTAGCAAATATGTTAATTAACTAATATAATATTAGTTAATTAACATATTTGCTAATTGCAGTCCGTACATAACCATTCAGACTATGAATCACGTTAAATCAGGTAGGGACTCGAGGATTTCCCGTTTCAATGTTGTGTGCAGGATTCGCCGTTCATTTGGCTGTGATCCGCGCATGCCATGCACGTGACGTCATCACGAAGATGTTTAGCGCATATTTCATAGCTGTCACCTTTTAGGCTGAAAGTCTGTTGTTAAAACATCAATGCTGTCGCCATAATTATCCCTCAGCAGAATTCATTGATCTTGTGTGGTTAAATAGCCGGTTCATACAGTGTTTAGCCGCGCCGCTAAAGTGTACGCTAACTGCCTACTCCGCGAGCTCACACGACTGGCACTCTATCCGCAAAATGTAAAAGAAAATATTGGATGAATTCTCTTTTGTCAGCGTTTTGTAGTGGATCTCCATGCTCGGCGAATACTGTGTTTATAATGCCGGGTCTTGGGAAATGGACTGCAAAGCAGTGACACATTTGATTATCACTTCTTTTTCTTCGCCACCCTCTCCCTGCGTCTCATGCCACCTATCCGCGCGTCTCCCGTCTTCTCCCTTTTCGCAGGACGTTCACCTCTCCAGTTAACGAATTCGATCTCCAGTACACCCTTAAACGCAACTTCACACGTGCTCTCCATCGTTATTCTATTTGTTGCCAGCTTGGTGTAAAATTTCTAACCGTCAGATGTATTGATTGGGGGAAGCAATAATTTGGGTTCATTTGATTGCTGGTGGTGGAGAGCAGTCAAGTGTGCTGCTTGCAACTCCTCACAGAATCGAGCGCTGTCTGTCTCGCGTGCGTCGCGGCAGGCCGCAGAGGGCAGCTTGCCAATCCAATATATAATTTCCGAAGAGGTACAGTCGGTTGGGCTCCGCGCGGCGAGATGAAGCCAAGCTTGTGTTTTGCATGCGATACAGTTTTGCAATGCTTAAGCCCCCACGAGTCATTGTGATGGAATTGTTCAAACCTATTACTAGTACTAGTTGGCGTACTACGACGAGGATGACGATGACGATGACGATGATGACGATGACGATGACGATGATGACGATGACGATGACGATCACCGCCACTGTTGCTATTACTGCTGCAACTGCTGTTGCTGGTGCTACTACTACTATATACTACTATACTGCTGCTGCTACTGCTGCTGCTGCTGCAGCTGCTGCTATACTGCTGGTGCTGCTGCTGCTGCTGCTGCTGCTGCTGCTGCTGCTATACTGCTGCTGCTGCTGCTGCAGCTGCTGCTACTGCTGCTGCTATTGCTGCTGCTACTACTGCTGCTGCTACTGCTGTTCCTGTTGCTGCTGCTGTCACCACCGCCACCGCAATTACCACAACTATCACCACCACAGCTGCGTATCAGCATCTTAGGTGGCGCTGGGAGATGATTCGATAATTCACATCGCAGTCCGCTGCGATTTTGGGGGCAATGTTTTTAGTGCTGGTTGTCAACGGCAGGCGGGCAGCAGAGTGCGTATGAGAGCATGCACCCCGACACTGCGAGAGTTTAGCCAACATCTGCAATGGCACGTGTCAACGTCAACTGCAGTATTGAAAACACTCACTTGAGAACAAACAGCGGCCACAGGCTTTTACGGGCCGATTCGAAACGCGCTGGAAGTTTCTCGTTGCGATTAGGGGTTATATATATATATATATATATATTCACCGAGTCGTGAATTTGCAAGCCACGGCCGGGGAATACGCTGCGCGGTGACACGGTGGTGTGACACGGTGGTGTCGGGCGCGGTGACACGGTGGTGTGACACGGTGGTGTGACACGGTGGTGTCGGGCGCGGTGACCGGTTGGTGTGGCGCGGTGACGCGGTGGTGTCTGGCGCGGTGACACGGTGGTGTCGGGCGCGGTGACACGGTGGTGTGGCGCGGTGACGCGGTGGTGTCGGGCGCGGTGACACCGTGGTGCGGGCGGTGACGTACATTCGGGCGGCGGGCAAGCGTAGCAGACGTTACTTTACTTTTCTCCGGGCGGGATCTACGTGAAATAATTAGCGGCGCGTGTGTCGTGTACAGCTAGTGCCACGCGCGAATCCTCTCTCTCTCGCTCCCCCTGACGGTGCCTAGTGCCAGACGATGGCCTGCCTTTCTGTCGGTCTTTTCATGGCGAGGGTATAGATATGTTTATTTCTTTCCAGCGAGGAAATGTAATGTCTGAAAACATTGATCCACTCTGCAGCAGAGTAGAATATTGGATGATGTCATATAGCGCTGCTAGCATTAAGGTGTTTTCGTGCAAGAATTTATAAGCCAAACAAGCTTCTGCGTGCTCGTATAGTGGAAACTTAGCGACTGCCACGGCGACAGCTGATCGGATCAGATGTGATATTTTTGCGACTCGTTGCAACTTGCAAACTGCGAAGCTGCACGGATTTATGGGCAAAGCGGGTAGAGAATGGCACCTAACGCTGTGCGGCATCAAACCTTGGGGGGCATGTTTTATTAATTGCTTGGGTTGAATCCTGTCGTTTTAACTGCTATTTCATTGGATAGCCGTCGGAGATTCTGCATATCCTATCTTCCTCTTTTAAGACATGATTTGAGAACGTTACCATCATTAAAAATTCATGTAAAGTTTCCTGCGGCAATATTGGCTTCGAAGATTGCTAAAAAACGACGGCTTCCACAGAACGTTGCTAGGCTAACTCGTTGCTGACTTGCGTAAAATGCGCGTGGTTTTTCCATAGATGTTCGCCGTTAAAGGAGAAAAAAAAATTGAAATTAAAATCATTTGTCGCGTTCTTAGGCTCGGACAAGGACATGCAAATGAAGTTGAAAGATAGTGGCAGCAACCTCTTTGATGCGTGGAAATTGCTTTTGCGAAATCCATATTCTGCTATCGAAATTATATTTAATAGTTGCACGTAACTTGTTCGTCTGTGTGTGCACGTGTGTGATGCGTGCGTGCGTGCGTGCGTGCGTGCGTGCGTGCGTGCATGTATGTGTACATCGGTGCGTCTCTGCGTGCTTGCAACCAGGCTGTATATGTATCAAGAGCTCATACTAGAGATTATCTAGAGACTCTCTATTATGAGCTCTTGATATGTATGTATATATGTGCGCACCCAGGAAAGCTTCATGCAAATAAAAAAAAGGTCTTCGTGATGTTTTCTAGTTATTGGTAATTTCCGAGTTTCTAACAAATATGGTTACAGTTCCACTTTTCTGTTAATATAAACGTAGTTGGCGATCAATACAATCGCTCATTCTTCAACCTATGTCTTGCTTAGTGCGAGTACAGACCCCTGCGTGCTTGGTTGCAGCTGCTACTGTTGAAACTGCATGAATTCGTCTCTAAAAATCAATCTGTCAATGAAGGCGCACAACCGAGCTTGATAAATTATTTACATCTCTGCGGTTCAATTTCGACATACGGCGCCCTTTTCAACTTCCACGTGCGCATCGCTAAATTTCGATTAAATTGTCAATGTTTTAAAGTTTCGAGAAGTGAGTGTGATCGACTGCTAAACAGGCTTTCATAAATTATTGATATTCGCATGGACACGTTGCGCTCACTCTAGCCCCGTTTAATAAATCGTCGTCTCTGTTAGAATACACTGAACCAAACATGCTAACATAAGGAGCGGGACCTGCCGAGTGAGCATCAGCACTGACATAACCATTTCTCTAATATGATTCCTTATTAATCTGTCCATCTGCGAGTAGCAACGATTAATTTTATATACAGCATAGCTTTGAATCCTCAGCATGGACTTCACGTGGCGCGCGTTCGCACTCGCAACTCTCGTCTTGCGAGAAATGATGACCGTGGTAAACGCGTAATGACGTAATGTCGCGGCGTGCACGTCTGCTGCTACTTCGGCTGGCGGCGTTTGTGGTGTATAGCAGGCCGAGTCATTCTGATTGATCTGCCCCAGACATTGCTAAAAGATAGGTCACGACCTGAAATCCCGAGTGGTCGTTAGATTCCCGCTCATGAGCAGCAGTCTCGTTGAGAGAGAATGGACATAAAGAGACTCTTCGGCCACTTGAAGCACTGTCCTTAATATACGATGTCGGGTGGGTGTGACCTTCAAGTCACTACTAGCGTAGTGACAGGGCGAATACCTTAGCAAACAAATTAGGCAGCGATAGTGGACTCATGTTAGTGACTTCGCGATCAGCTGATCCTATAGTGCGACCTGGCTTAAATTACGTTCCCGTATGACCGGTGTCTATGTATAGTGTAGGGGGGATGCATATATCTCAGAAGGGTTGAGCTACGATGTAATGGTGCTGTGGAGGCGGCAGCAGGCAACGAAGAAACAGGTCCTATACAATATAACACCTACGCTCGGTATCTTTTCCCCGCTCCCCCTCTATCTCGCTTTATTCTCGCATTTCTCGGTCTCTTTATATCCCCCGCTCTCTGTCTCTCTCTCTCTCCCTCTCTTTTCTCCTACTCTTCCTCCTGCCTTTCTTCTAGTAAACAGTAACCCCTGCTTGCCATTCCATTAACGCTTGACACTGCTGAGCATTTTGCCTTTCCCCGCGCAGCGAATGCAAAGAATAATAACGCCGAAGTGAAATGCGGCGATGTGCGCTTTCCCTTGTCTGCCCGAAACACTGAAGAGGCGGCTAGTGTTTTTCTTGCATGACTCGTCCTCCCAGGGGAAGCAGTCGCAGGGAGAATCCACGCGCATGCAACGTATATACTGTCTGGAGGAAAATAGACGCGCGGGCTGGCTTCAGACAGTGCTGGGGAGGGAGGCAGAGGAAACGTGCATGCTAATCAGGGCGCGCAGCAAGATCGATAACTGCGAGAAGAGCAGTGGGAGATATTTGCCATTTCTATTCGCATATATCTTTGCAAATATTTGCATACAGGCTGTTGGACACGACTCGAGGATTTGTTTTATATTCATTGACTGTCGGTGGTTAGTAGGAATCTAAATGAGTTTGTAGGTGAAAGAGTGGGGGAATGTTGGAGTGACCGGGGTCTATATTTACTATATACCTGAGATGGTTTGTTAAAAGATATGTATGTTGATGACAGGAAAATCGGTGTTAGGTAAGAATGACCAGTGGTCATTCAGTGTTGTTGAACTGGTAGTCCGTCTGGTTCTGGATGCCTGACCGACTAGCAAATGTTATGTGTAGGTGATCCATGGGAATTTGGGATGAAAGGCCGCGCCTTATCGCATGGTGTTTCGTGACGAGTGGGTGATAGATGAGGACGGAGTGAGATAGCTATAGCTTGCTGTAGGTGTTGAAGTACTGGTTTCACCTATGATGCAGACATTTATTCTGCGATCACCACAAGGAATAGTATCGGTGTTCGCCACAACTGTGGCGACTGCATTATAGTATGCGTAAATACTAGTGTCTATTTATGCGATTAGTGTCAAAGATATGCGCTCACGTCCGCTCGCTGCTATTCTGTGTCTACGCATCAAACGTTTCTAATGGATTACCGTTCTTCAATTATATGCCGGTGCCCTCCTTATTCTAATTCCCCTGAGTTTTATGGCGTCGGAATCTGGTCACCATTCACTTCTCTCGAGATGAGAAGATGAAGGAATACTGCGAGAAAATTAATATCCATTAAATATATTAAAGGGTTAAAGGACACAAGTTGAAAGCGGAGCATATTATTGGAGATTACAAAGGGCCGCCGAGTACTTTAGTTTTCGAGAGGAAAAGCGGATCGACCGCTCCAATACAGCCATTCTTACTTCAGTAAATTTGATCGAAATACTATAAGATTTTACCCAGGCTTAGCTTTCCGATTTCGCAGGAACGTCTATCGATGAATTGTGGCGTTCGTCTGTAGCGAGCCGGTCGTAGTTTGCTCTCCGCAGCGCAATTTTATGGCATCGAAAATTCGATTCCGCGTATGATTTGCGGCATTCGAATTGGCTGCGATGCTATACAAATACGCCCGCGCTGGCGAAAATGCGTTAAACCTTGATTCAGTGGATTTTAGCCAAAAAATGCGTTGGAATTCAGGACAAAAAGCACCATCTATATATAATGCGTGCATGTTTGCCGTTGGAATTTAACACTATGTCATTGTTAAGACATTTACTCGGTATTCCCGTGTGGGCGCGTGGCCATGAGTGCATGCGTGCGCATGCGCCTAGATATGCGTTGTACTCTGTTACATTTCCAGCCAATACATTTGATAAAAAGAAAATTTATTGCGAACATGTTTTCTCTCTCGTGCTGAATTTCACTGCTCTTAGTCGACCGTGCGTCCTGAAACGTGTTATGAATGTGTGGCAATCCGACAGTCACCGTTGAGGACTCGCCTAATAATAAGTTTGGCGGGTCATTTGGCTCATTTGTGTACCGTAAAATTCGTGGTCTGGAGATGCTAGCAAAGGTCAGGCTTGCGCTAACACACACGTACACATAAAAACTCAATGAGCGCAACGCGTTAGCGCCTAACTAATTGGTTCATTACCCCGTTGATGTGGTCACTTGCATTTCACGCATGCACCTGCAGGTTGCTTTCTTGTTTCCCACACTGCGGAACGTATAATTGCAGAAGGAAGACGAGATTCCGAATAGGCTGCTGTATACTGAGCGCTTTGCATTCGTTTATACGCTATTCTGCGAACGTGGCACTGCTGCGGCAATTCGTGAAGCTATGACGCGCTGGCGTGTCAGATGCGGCGAAAGCATGTAAGCATTTGCATGCATTACGCCCCCTCGCAAACACAGGTGGCTTCCGCGTTGTCTTACCGAAGCATTTAATTGACAATTCGTCCTCGTTTTCTCGCAGGAAATCCAAGAAAACTTCGACATTTAGTGTGACGAACCATGTTTTTCTGTTTATCTGCTCAACTAATATGAATCAACTATCAATCCGTGCAAAGTGATGGGTTGCCGGCGAGTGTAAGACAAGCGCTAAGAAGAAGAGAAGAAGCCAAGCTTAAATCCAAGACCAGGACAACGTAAATTACCGTTTGTACCGTTTCATGTACCGTTTCACTACATAACGTAACGAATAAGATGAAGAGCGCCATCTATAGTACAATTCAGCACTGTGCCCAGACTGTTTGAACTTCAATTATGCCCGGTCAATAGTAATTGGGTGCTATGTCAACAGAGGTGGGGAAATACTCTCAGCCAATGCATACATGTAATGCGCTCTGCTCCTATATGGATAAAATGGCCTACAGTCACGTGGAAGAGTAGCAGTGTTTAATTAGAATTCCACAATACAAATAACCGCAATTGACCATTGCGACTATTGTAACTGGCTTCATCGTGAAACACTTTCAGGTACGAGTGCATGTCACCTTGGCGCGGTGACATGTGGGTGAAATATGTGGTGTCTCTAGATAGCTACGTTTCTCAGCTCGCCCGGATTAAAAATAATAAAAAAAGGTTCGATCACATTTTCATCAGATAAGGATATGCCAATTCCCGTTAGTACTGTCAGTTCTGCCCTTTTTTGCAAAATATTAAACAATTTCTTATTACAAATATTGGTCTCGGGAAGAAAGCGACATAGTCAATTACATCTACTATCTCACGGAATAGTCGTGCGTACAGTCTTGTTATCCAGCTGAATGCCAACTTCTAGAGATAATGTAGTAACGAATTGACTGGTCGAAAGTTGGGTGAAGCATGTGCCTCAGACATGCATCAGCGCGGCTAAGACAGTCCAGCCAGAAAGGGTTGTCATAGCTGATAGGCAAACCGGCGGATCGATTGATGTGGTTAGTCGTGCTCAATCTGTCCCCGCGCAAAGCTGCCCGCGTGGCCACTTATTGGCCACGCCATTAACCGTGCCCAGTCCGCGTTATTGATCAGAGATCAGCAAACTGGTGGAAATTCTCGAGGCGTCGTCGTCTTCCCCGAACCGTCAGCGCGGGGGAGGCTTGACATTTTTTGCTGCTCGGCCGAGCGCAGGAGGCCGGAGTTGCTGAGAATTTATTGCGGGGGAAGTAATTGTGAATTACTCGGTTGGTTCACATGTGTGACGCTGAAGGATGGGAGTGTGGCAGCCGCCTGATGTAACGCATCCCTCACCTTCCCACAGCGAAGCCAATGCGTAACGATTCCACCGAGCCGCGGAATGGCTACATTGTAAATTATCGAATGAAATTCACAACTACTTTATAAAACACGTATTTTACATGCTGTATATAATACAGCGACGCCTGCTTGCAATGCAACTTTTACGTTTTCGTTAATTTGGCAACGCATGAATGGGAGGAAATTGCCGAATTATCCTAGAGTTAAATATCATCGTTCGAAGTTGTTTCACGTGATAACAGCAGTCGCATGCGAGAAATGCGAAAAGAGATGCTTCAGCATAGCAGATGTATTTCGGAGGCATGTAGCCAGCCGACAGACCAACATTCACCATGGCACACGACCTTGATACATTGCCTTTGTCTTATATAACTACATAAATACGCTTACAATCTTGTTATTACATGTTCATCATTGGTAATAGTATTGGTGGTTTTTGCAACTGCATCTGACATTTGCACGTATACATTCACAGCCACGTTTTGAGCCAAATAATGACGATCCAAATCCAAATGAGGAAGCATTAAATCATTTTAAGTAAACGGTGTTTAAAATTGTGTAATCGGCAGTAAATCCTGGCAAACTGCTCGGTCAGCCATTAAACTTAGATGAGACACACCGAGAGGGCAAGTTAGGAAGTACACATCCTTGATAGTACAGTGATGAAAGATGTATGAAAATCTTTCATCGGCGTCGGATGAAACGTCCTCAATTCATGATCGCTTCTTGGCTTACAGCCAGCGAACCACAAAGGCTGCGAGTCTACGTGGTTTTTAGAGTAGACGTGTTCGAACATTGGGGACAGGTCTATGCACTCACGTGAATTCAGCAGTGTAAGCATGCACTCATCCATATAACCATTCTCTGAATGCATGCTTGCTGCTCGCAGTCGCAGCGCAATCCAATGAGGAGCACCATGCTCTATGCCGATGGAAATTAAAACCAACAATGTTTAGGTCTTCGATGTATCGCCTCGTTAATTATTCACGTTATCCAAATACTGGCGTGGGAGTATTGCAATGCAGCGGCAGTGTATACACGCGTTGTTGGTGGATGTATGGCTGCGTGCATGGGCATTGCGCCCCGGCCCCCTTCCACCCCAGTTGGTGATTTTCTAGTTACGTCGCTGATTCCGTTGTTAAGTGGCCGTATCTGCAATCGAATGAAATTTGGTAATGGAGTTCGGCGAAGTGTGTAGGAACTCGGCCGTAATATTAGGCTGATCACGCTTGCGGTTACGAATCTGTAATGCCACCTTCAACTAATGCCCATTTCGGCGTGTATAGCGGCGGCAGATTGAAAATTAGATGGTATTCACTGTGAGGCGAGCTCCCAGGCTTACATGGCTGAGCGCAGTTAAGACGCTATTTTCAAACGCGGTTGCCCATACCTGCGGGCTCAAAGAGCTGGTAATTGGGTTAGTTTGTATCCTTCGTGTTGCATGTGTTTTTGTCACAAGCACGGCTAATGCAATTTGACGAACACTCGCCTAGCCGACAGGCTTGTAGTGCCGGATTATACTCGCTCTTAGCTTTCGAGTAATTTTGCACTTACCGCTGGTAGGTCACGCAGCGGGAAAATCAGGGGAGGCGGAGCACAGAGTTTTATACTTGCTGTCTCCTAAAACACAGGTAGACGACATTACGACATGCATGGCCTATTCCTAAACCGTCTAAAAAAATATTTGCAGGAATCCGTTGTTGTTTAGTTATTTTATCGTTCTAGGTTTTCTATCTATGTTTATGAACATCATCGTTGCAATTTTTTTAAAACTTATTGCGATTGGGCATTGGAGACAGTCGTTGAAAAAGAGATGCTACTCGTGTCACAGTCCGCACAGTCCGCACAGTCCGTCGCGGTAGTCCCCGTGGAAATCATTATATTTCGTCTGTGTGTTTTTGCCACAGTTTACTCTTGTCTAGATTTATATACCCAAGCTGCGTATAGTGACGTGTAATGAATCATCCCGGATTTGCTAGTAATTTCCGTGTGTAATGTCGTAATTATTTATATCTTTGTTACGAGATTGCGATGAAAATGTTGGCGGCGGTTGTGAATATTTTCGTCGTAAATTCTCTGGCGCCACATGATGCTAATATTTTTCAATAACGTAGCTGATGGCGAAACACGCAGCTAATGGTGGTGTCATTAGATATACGTCAGACTGGAGTTGTAAGCAGTACGTCTCTGTTTTCTTTCACTTTTTCGTGTTGTTTGTGTTACTATAGCAGTGGAGCGACAAACGTCGTTGGCTTGTATAAATAAAATTGCTCTAACGTTTTTGATGTTTACGGATATCGTCTCCATATGTATACATTGATGTGACAGTAACGCGCGTAGCTGCATTCCTTCAATTTCTTCTTTGCTCCACTGTATCAGTGTCCTTTTTCTAATGCGTAATCATGCACCCCTTCTCTGAGTTCTGGCATCTCCTCGAGTACGGGGTGACTAGCGTCGGCAATGCAACATCATATTACGTGACCTTCTTGTATTTCTGGAAGGTCCGCTCTACAATGCGTCAGCATCTGTATCTAGGATTCTAATTCCGTGGGAATAGATATGCAGGTGTTGTTTTCTGGGATTTGGTGGAGCCCTCGGTATGGACTTCCTATAGTGCATATCCTGTGCGCTTGTACAGTGCTGTGTGAGGCTGCAGTGTTTGCGGCAGAGGGAAGCTCCACCTGTCCAGTGTAGGAAGAATCCCTATCGCACTCTGTGCTCCATACTTGCTAGCATCTTCACAACGTTTAATCATTCTTTCGTATAATGCACTATAGCATGCGCATTGCACTGCTTCGCGGCCTCTTGTTCTGTACGGTACTGTAATTTTTGCTGTGCGGCATGTATAGACGCATGTCTAATGAGTTTACGCCCCTGCGCAGATGAACATGTAGTGCGGCACTGTGTTAATGAGGTGATATTATACGCCAAGTTATACGTGCGCAATGAAATGCTACAGTACGTAAGGTAATAGCTATCTAGACTCATTAGTAATCGTGTGCTGTGAAGTTAAGCGTATCGGCGGCGGTGCGCGAAGACGACGCAGTCGGCGTGTGTAGAGTTGATGGCTATGGGTGGATACTGGATAGTTATAGTGAGTTTCGCAGCCGAAAATGCGCTTCACTCGAGATGAAGCAATTCGTACAATGTTGTAGAAGCCGAAGCTTTCCCAGTTTCCCATCTACTTTCGTTCTTGTCGCATTCCTCTAATGTAGTTACGGCAGGTATTATGTTCTATGAGCTGTTGGGGCATTTAGAGTGTGCAGTACTTAATTAATTACACGTATTCTCCCCCAACCTTTCTCGTCCTCGCGTCTGCTCTCGCATTCGCTCGCTCTCTCGCTTTCTATCTCTCTATCTCTCACTCTACTGGAAGCCGTATGCATTTCCCATGTGCAAATGCAGAAAACAAGATGAAAAAGAAATATAAAGGTCGAAAATCAGACGATCGGATATGTTTCAGCCTGTATGTTAAGTCTGTGGAGAGATTGAGAATTTCGAATTCTCACTTCTATATCGGCTGACTCCTACGTCTAACGAATTCAGAGCCTGTCAGAAAACCAGTGGTTCGTCGCAAAATAATGCGTGGCTGCCTGACGGTTTTGACGGGCGTAGATCAAAGCGGATCTCAGGTCAGTGCGTTCGCAATCCGCTGCATGGCGCTGTGTGCTATACGTGCTGCTACGTCACCTCCGCCGTGACGGCAGTGCATGGTGTAATGTTTGGAATGCATGCATGCATGTAACCAGGAGCGAATAATAGAGATCTCTATTATTCACTCCTGATGTAATTTATGTATGTAATGGCAGAGTAATGTGTAGAGGATGGTGTGTGTGAGTCAGTGGCGGAAAAGTCTATTCGAGTTTCATACGTTTAGCGTGGTGGCCCGGGAATGTAAGTTGGCCCGCGTTGCTGTCGATATAATTCTGGCTTCAGCCGATTTTCCCCCCGATGAAACGTACGACTCGACTTGGCCTGATTTAGCCAATCTTGCAATGCGATGTACGTGTGAAATCACAGATTCCTAATCATTCCTACGTATAGCAACCATTATTGTAACGTAAATCAAGTAATCGGGCAATCGTAAAATTACACAATGGAATTATGATGGTATCCATAGTATGATTGTGTGTAACCATCCGTTTTAAAATGTGTTTTAAATCGAATGCATTTCGGCTGAGAAGCGATCTGCTAGCTATTACTCTTCCCCGATGAGCCTCAACACACCGCATTTTATTCAGACTCGGATCAGGAGTAGGCCTAACATAATAAACGCGTACCCACGCTTATTACTACCTCACGTTTAATCGTTGAAAATATTGGACCGATATCAGACAGTATATCGCCTAGTGCATTCCTGACTGGATAATAAGAACAATCTCTACTGCCTTCGTGATTGAGATGAAGTCATTTATAGGAGGTACTTGGCTGTGCAATAAATGAAACTTGTAGCGATAAAAAAATAATGACTGCCATTTAATCAGATCAGGAATACTCGGGTGTCGTTTCGAGAAAATCATTTGGCTACGTTTACAGCGACAGCGGCGGTATAGCCTCCGTGAGATTTATGAACGCAAGAATAGATAAGGAAGCGAGCATTGTGAGTCGACGTTATTAGGTAGGCAAGTAATCAGGTCGCTTTTGTGCATGTTCCGTGTCCAGATCTGCGAAACGTGGTTTCATGGTGGCGTAGTTCATCATGGCTCAGTGCGGAGTTCATTCATTCTGCGCGCCGGTCTGCTTCGCAGTACGCTCACGCACGCCGATTGCATTGGAATGCCGTTATTTCAATTGGCACATTGCATATGTGCGTCACATTTTAATCTCGGCTCTGAAGTACGCCTACGCTGAATCAGGGGCATTTAGTATAGCGACAAGGGCAGTGAGTCGATTGTCTATATACTGACTATAAAATACCATGCAGACTGCTTTCAGGGAAGCCGTGACGCTTTTTAACTGCGTGCTTTATATGTATGTAGACACACATGTGACAGATAAATACGGATGGACATAATATGTCACACGTGGAATTGTGTGGACAAACTTGTTGACAGGTTCAATCGTCATTGACAGTGTTCCGTTAGTTGTTAAGTGAACGACGGATGTGCGATGGTAGATAAAGTTTAGATTCGAAGTTCACAACTTTGTCACGTTTCGAGAAGTTTTTTTTTGCAAATACAATTACGAATTGAAATAAGCTTTTAAATCCACTATTATGGCTTTGCCGCAGACAAAGAGCATTTTCCCCCATCGGTTTTTGAAATACTGAATCTTTTATGGTCTCGAGAAGCATTCGTTATCACTGCCTCGTCTATAGCGTGCCCGTTGCTTGCACACGCGCGCAAATCCACTCCGATGTGAAAGTAAATTCAGAAGCTTCGTAGCCGACGCGACAAAGGACGCGTTCTCTGAGATTCTTATTTGTATGCGCGAATGTATTTTCATCCCTGTGAATTCAAAAGGTGTCAGCCGCGTCCGGCTGAGAAGCGGCCGCCGTTGACCGATCGCGGCTAAGCTGTCGTCGGCGGTATATTGCAGCAAAAGAAACTGAGCAAATAAGATCGAGATTCGGCTCAAATTCATTATCGAACCGCTCTTTCGATTTCGACTAGTTGACATGCGAATGCTTTCCGAATGGGATCAGATGTGGTGTGGTTAGCGGGTGTGGGGGTGGGGGTGGGGGAAGTTTAGAAACTAAGAAGAAAAAAGGGAACGCTCCCATCAGTGTGTAGAGGATTTCTGTTTAAATTAGCTACGGATCTACGTACACGTATAGGCAGGGAGCCAATAAAATATGCTACAAAACGACGCAAAGCGAATTGACTGTCTAGCCTTGGATGACATTTCGTCATGGTTATGTTATCGCATACCACATATATTTGCGGCCGTAAGTGTCTGCAATCCGAGGAAGTCGTGAACATAGGTACTATTTCGATTAAATTTCATTTCATGTGGCTGAATTGTCCTTACAAAACTTGCACTATATCTGCATTTTACGAACTGTGTGGCAATTGCTAGACAAAATTGGATGATGACGCATGCAGCGGGCTCCGCAGCTTGGGGAACCCACTATCGGTGGTTTAGTGGACGCTCTTTCCGGATAGGCCCATTGCCTCTTGACAAGTTGAAGTAATAGCAGTTGATTTCTGGTACTTGAAAAGCACTTTGCCTAAAAATTACGACGCTTGTAATATGAGTCGAGGCTTTGTCAGGACAACTATATACATTTACGTGGAGGAGGCCCGTGTTCAGCGCGGCGTGGCGCGGCGCGGCGTGGTCAGCGATTGGCTGCAATTTGCTGCGACGACGCGTTGATGAACCGCTGCGTAATTAAAACAAGGCGATAATAAAATCTGTCGACTGGAAAAGCGTTCGATCCTCGGGGAGCACTAGTCGGCCAGTAAACGCATCGCACGATCGGCTGCAAATGCGAAAAAAACACTGCTTCACGCGTGAATCACTGCCACGATCGTCTGCGAGGTCGGGTGCGTCTGCTCGTGCGTGTGTGCGTGCGTGCGTGCGTGTGTGTGTGTGCGTGCGTGCGTGTGTGTGTGCGTGTGTGTGTGTGTGTGTGTGTGTGCGTGCGTGCGTGCGTGTGTGCGTGCGTGCGTGTGTGTGTGCGCGTGTGTGTGTGTGTGCGTGTGTCTGTGCGTGCGTGCGTGTGTGCGTGTGTGTGTGTGGGGGGGGTCTCGTGCGTGTACGTGTGCGTGATCGTTTGTATATATGTGTGTACGTGTGCGCGAGGTGCCCAGTTCTATATAATAACACGGGTGCATCATTCTACCTGAACGCGTTCCCGTATCACTTCCATGCGACCAATGAGGCAAATTTCTCAGCCTGTTTCCACTGTCATTTTTTCCCATTGGCTTATGTTTGGCACTTGCCAGGTCACAGGTGTACTGTCAGTCTGTCACCAACTCTAGAGCGCAGATATCAAATTAAAAATGAACAAGAGTGATGCAGGTGGCAGCCGCATTTTTAAAGTCACACTAGCTACTAGCTTGCATTTGCTGATTGCGATTATCGAGCGAGGTAGTCGGCTTCCTGAGAACTATTTTAGGTTGGCTGAAAAGGGTAACAACCTTGCTACATCCAACCACAATGGGGTTCATTTGAGACATTTCTGTAGAATCATCAGAGCTAAATAACATTCCCGATCGCTGTTACAACTGTAACATGAACATGTATGTATACGTATAGAATTTCTCGGATAATCTGCGTAGGGTATACATCAATAGTCCATAATAGAAAACTAGTGTTTCTCTTTTGGACTCTTGATATACATACAAACGAGCCCGCATGTCTGTTTTCACTGCTGCTGCTACATGGTGGCGGCGGCGGTGGTGATGTTGGTGGTGTTGGTGGTGGTGCTTCTGGTGCTGCTGCTACAGCTGCTGTTGTTGTTGTTGTTGTTGTTGTTGTTGTTGTTGTTGTTGCTGTTATTATTATCATTATCATTGTTGTTGTTGTTGTTGTTGTTGTTGTTGTTGTTGTTGTTGTTGTTGTTGTTGTTGTTACTGCTGCTATTGGTGCGACCGCGCGGTGTGACATAATGTCAGCTAAATCACTGTATCGTTGTTGCTGTACAGCCGTGAGCGTATTGCCCGTATATGCCAACAACGCCTGCATTGCAGAAAGATTGGGAGGACGCATTTTGGTGTTTTGCAGTCAATATCACCGCCGAGAATAAAACTTCTCAAATTCTCACAGGGGCACGTCGCCTGAATGCAAGAATCAGTCTCATTCACAAGAAGTCGATTTATCGGATATAGGCGCGACTACTGAGTTGGTACTTGTCTAAAACTGTAGCTGCATGAGGAAAGCAAACACGGGGATTTCAGTGCGTAGCAGACGCAGTGGGAAAGTAAATTACATCCACTATCACCACTAACGCCTCACGCAACGGAAAGGAAAAACTAGCGAAAATCAGAATGCACAAATATAATCAAACGTACCTCTAGACTGATGAGAGACGTGCTTGCCATCAGCACGATAACTTCTTCTTTCACGATGATACGCAACAATAGGTAGCATGCCCCAAGGAGGCTATAAAATGCGCGCGCCCTAGGGAGATAGGCTCAACTATATGTAGCGCGCGCCCCCTATAGGGAGATAGGCTCAACTATAGGTAGCGCGCGCCCCCTAGGGAGATAGGCTCAACTATAGGTAGCGCACGCCCTCTAGGGAGATGCGCTTAATGGCGGCGCGTACGTGCGTGCGGTCTGCGCTCAGAATGCCGGCTGTCGTTAGGAATGATTTGTTCTGCGGAATAAGCGAGTATCGTCAGCCACGCCCAGCACTCTCCGCTCCTATATAGCGTCGCGCCGTAAAACTGCGCCGATTCCACACGTGCGCGGCAATAACGTGAGCTGTTACTACGCCGAGATGCGGCCACGAAGAAATGGTCAGCGGAGATTTTTAGGCGTTCGCAATTAAGTCGCGCAGTAACGATTGCCTCTCTGGGCGCCATGGCTTGTGAGTGGGATGCGAGCGTGAGCGAGCGAGGGGCTGAGCTGTGTGGGAGTGCAGCGTAGCAGTCAGGCTATACCGCTGCATAGTTATAGAGGTTGCTCGCTGAAGTGCGTTCTCTCCTTCGAATACAGTAAATAGGTATTGTTATCGATGGACGCGAGGGGATGGTGGTCGAGGAAAGGGAAGCGAGGGAAAGACAGAGGGGATAAAAGAGAAATCAGAACAATACGGAGAGCGCGATATACAAGATGAGAGGGTGAGAGAGTAAGAGTTAAAACGGTTATTGCGAGATTTTTGCTCAGAAAAACTAAATAAAGCTGAATATAGTCTCACCTGACAGCGGAAATATCACTGATTACACCAACATTAAAAATACTCATATTTTATGCAGTTATAGTATAGAAAAATGGATTTGACCACATCGTAACAAGACTAAATTTTATCGTATGGCGATAATGCCTAATGGCAGAATTGGTAAACTTGTATTTGTGTCGGTGATGAGTTGAAAACAAGTGCATGCCTGTACTATGCCTATGGCAGATAAGCGGTGGCGCCACAAGCTAATCTATACTTCCTGTTAGTTCAAGATGATAGAAAACGAATGTTTACAAAAACGATTAGTTCGAAACTGGCAGTTTTCGGTGAATACGAAGGTTCTAAGACATTTTATTGTTACTCAAGCAATAACGGTAGGTGTCATGAAAGTGGTGAAAACACTGGAAAACTCTCGCAATGGTTACTTTAAAGGGCGAGAAATGGGCACGAGCACTCCTCCCGCCTATAGAAGCCATGTCGCGCGTGCAATATGTTGACACGTGTTGCGGCAATCGAGTATCATCACAAACAAGTGAGTGCCCTCATAGTCAGTCCAACGCCCCACTTTATTTGCCGTGGTTTGTCTCTTACATGCCCCCTTTCTCTTGCGAGGAGAGCTATTCAGTTAAATTGCGTTGCACGTGCATGCGGCGTGTAAATATCAAGCGGACAGTGTTAATAGGATGACAGCTGATCACGCGTGGACGCCGGTATTTCGTCAGTGCGGTTCATCTGATCTAATGAGGTTCGCTTTCCGCTCAATGGCGGGTCGTCTGTTCCAGTGCGGTTCACGCTTCGTCAGAGCGCTCCGCCCTTCAATAATGCGGTTCACACTTCGTCAATGCTGTACACCTGATCCAATGATTAGCGCGCGATTCTGCCCGCCGTGCGATTTCGGTTTGATACCCATCATCGAGAATGATGGGTATCTTCGGCCGCTGCGGCGATTCCCTCGTCACAAAGCACCCAATTTCAGATGCTGAGTAAGCGGGATCTTGCCATCGCGTGAGATGAATGATGGCTTCGTCCGCCGTGGGTTGCGGCAGCGAGGCCATTACCCGATCCCGGTATACACTCGCCTTACTGCGGCTATGACGTGCTGGGCATACGCGATGACTGCGTGTGGGAAAACCGTGAGTTCAGCCCCGCGGACACGGAGGGTGTTTCACGTTTACGCCGCGTTTCAAATATTGCGGTTGATACTATCTTGTATGCCCGCCCATTCTGCATAAAAAGCCAGCGCCTTCGGCTTTCCTGTTCCGTGCACAGTATCAATTAAGAAAAAGATACTTGGGATCTTGTACAATGCTGTACAATGCTCTCGCTCGCTGGCGTCAGTCATTACGTGTAATCAGGAGTGTATGATATATAATATATCAGGAGTGAATAATGAGACGTATCTCTATTATGTACTCGAGTCTTGATATTATTATTCACTCCTGACTATATTATACACTCCTGGTGTAATCATACTCACAAGTTTTGTCTCACAGACTGGAACGTTTTTCTCATCTCTCTCTGTCTCTCTCCCTCCCTCCTCTCTCTTTCTCTCTCTCTCTCTCTCTCTCTTTCTCTCGCTTTCTCTCTCTCCATCTCGCTCTCTCCCGCCTTCACAGTGATTATGACCATGGCGTGGGTGCAAGTATGTCGCGGTTAAAGTGAACAGACGTACAGTAGAGTTACGTTCGCACATTTTGCTTTACACTTCAACATGCACCCCCGCTGTTCACGAACAATGCCTTACGTCTGGTTAGGCATTTTCTACCTGGCGTGATGTTTTACTAGCTTTGACGCATCTTGGCACTCCTCCAAAGATATACAATGCAGGCGCGAGAGTGGGTGCTTCAAATTATCAAGGTATTATTAGCTCTTGAAATTATCTCTAAGCAGCGTCAAAATCTCCGCTGTGTATGGCCTTCTCAGAGTGAAACTAAATGCGTCTATGAAGCGTTGGTAAGGCAGCGAAGAAAGTGGGCGATATACCCAGCGGAGCCGTCAATTCTCAAAATTAGACACTATACGCACTCACCGCTTGCGGAAATAGCTTGAAGATCTGTCTGTCACTCGACGGCACCCAGCTGTGGCACGATCGCCTCACCTGAAAGCAGAACGTGTAATACGTCTTATAAGCCAAGTGAAAGACAGCAGTACGTGACGTATATACAGTCATAGTCGACAACCCCGCGCACACATACTCCGTATAAACGTGTTGTTATCCTAGAGCAGTCGCCGGTAGCCTGTAGTTGGTAGAGCCTTCTCGCAGCGAGCTGTTATTATTCAGGCGATGTTTCGTTCGAGTGTGATTCATCTGCGGTGTGTACGCACCTGGCCTCACTATAATTCTGTGATTTTGAGTATGAACTTACACACGTGTAGTATAAGGCAGGGTTTCGTCCTTTGCAGTTGGGCTAACGCTCCATTAGGAGTGTTCCCACTTTTGATATCATTAATGATTAATGATTGATAATCCTAACCCTAACCCTAACCCTAACCTAAATGACATTAAACCACAAACTAATATATGACCATATATATATATATATATATATATATATATATATGTTATTATGACCATTAATGACATTAAAGTTGCAGTGGCAGGTAATAGTGATCGCCGCGTTTTCCTCTAACACGCGTACATCCTCGACAACTTATGAACGCACTGATCCGTGCATGTACTTGTACCCGCGAGCGTATCTAGCTGTCATTTTCATTCGTGTTTTACGACCCTCTCACACCTGCAGTCCAGATTTCGCGTGACTTCACGTGTTTTGTAAAGGTTCAGTTGCGGAATATTGTGGCGTACGCAATTACATGATAATCGCAGTATTGGTCGTTGTACGGGCTTTCTTGTATGTTGTTACAATACATGTATCAGGAGGATATGTGGTGCACGTCATAATAATGTTAGCAAACATTGGCCATACTGCCGATGTGGTGTTACTGTAGTATATTCATGTTGGACGAATAGTAAGTAGTTCTTGATGGGAAAAAGTGTGAAATTTAAAGTATGTCGTTTAGTTTACCACATTATTGAATATGAATGCATATATATTCTATCGTACGTTCAATGTCTATTTACCCACGCTCTAACATCCTGCTATCCTATAATTAAAGAAAACTCAGAGATGTTCAGCGTAACGAAATTTCAGAGGAAATTTAATATATGTTTCTATATATATGTGTGTGTGGGCGTGCGTGCTTGTCTGCATGTGTATTCGTGCGTGCTTGCGTCCGTGTGTATGTTTGTTAATTATAATAGTATGTTTGCCAATACTATTCGATACTCCAAAATAAGTGAGACAGCTGCCATTCGTCGTGGCATCATATAATTATATATTTCTACTGCCTCGTTCAGCGTGTGTGCTGTGTTCATGAGCAGGTGTGCTGGTCTGTCGTGTTACTTCACACTGTCGTGTTATACATACGGTGACGTATATATATATATATATATATATATATATATATATATATATATATATACTTCTGCTAGCGTGTATTTCGTCGTAAATTCGAACACTATTTATACCATGTGAAAAAACCTATATCAAAAATCCGTTAACAAACATAGAATCCGTTAAAAAACATGGAATCGACAGTGATAAGCACGACCCGTATATATTTCGGTATTTAAGTAATTTCGCTGCGTTTTTCGCCGGGTTGAAAAAAATGTTTCGTCTAGCTTCGATATGAATCTCTCTGCATTCAAGGCTCCCCCTCAGGGGCTTCCTCTCTCGTCCGATAACGACCACCTCGAATTGGAACTTCTCTACTATGGTAACTTCTCGTTCACTATCGTAAACATAATGCTCCCTCATTCACTTGTTTCACCGCTAGCTTCATGTGCGATCCTGCCAATTTTACTTAAAAAACGCAGGTTTATGGAATTTATTTTTTTATGCAACATATAAATGTTCTTAGCGTGTTTTTAGACCTCGACATACCATGATGTTGCTTATACTGCACGTAATTGTAACACGTCACAGTGTAAAGGAAACGAGACAAAACAGACGAGACTTAGACTAGTGTTTTCTGCTGTCACTCATGGATGTTATGATTGACTACTCGAAATAGCGCTTGGCTCACTACTTTGGTCACAGTTAGCTTCAATAATTAGGTTATGTGATATTGCGTTACATGTGGGTGTTTGTATATATTTATATTATATATATTATTATTTACATATATATATATATATATATATATATATATATATATATGTATATATATATATTATATATATTATATATATATATACATGTATGCACTCAATAAAAATTGGTGCAAAATTTAGCAGTGGTGGGGGGGGGCATGGCATACCGGATGCGAAGAAGAAGAATTGATGGTGGGTGTTAGTATCGCACACGAGATTGCACGGAAGTCACTTGCGTACTTATCTCCCATCAAGAAGCATTTAATTAATTATAACAAGTTTTTCCAAGAGCGACTCATTTCCTCCAGTATGGCTGAACGCGACTGCATTGCGAAGTGCTGTCTGACATATTATTTTCATGCCGGTTTCCATCTTTTTGATGAAGGCAAATTTTCAGTCAGGCTGCAATTTAATTCACACGAGTTCAAACAGGTACAGAACCGCGTATGACACTATTCTCGGCGTACATCTCGTCGCTCTACAGTAATTGTAGATGGAACCTATCTTGAACACGGTAGGCAGGATATTAGACATGCAAGGGGAGTATACATATTGCATGCCAGGCTTCAAACAGTTGTCACACGCGATCATGATGATTCCCTTTGCTCTGCATGCTTCTTCTACTATACTATTTCGCACAAAATAGAGGAGGAAATTCGCGTGATAACTCTGGATGATAAGATTTTTTGCGCGAGTTCGTGCATTTCCTCGACTCGCACATCTCATCCTAATTGGGCAGAAGACGTGGACTATAGCGATGCCATCCATGCACGCATCATTACACCGCACCAGTAATAGACTGCCCCGATAGTAAAGAGTTCCACAGTAGTCGTCGCCAGACATCGGCACACTTGTGACAGCATAATCCCTGTCATTCCCCCGTCTGAAAAATTGTTACGCACGAATTAGTTATCGGTGAAGACTACGCTCGGCCAACTAGGCTAAGTTCGTCTTAACGATTGCAGGGTCGCTTGCGTCTGAAGCCGCCGTGTGGGACATAATGCTGCCTGATTGTCATGTGTCGCGCAGGGGTACGCTGTAACAGTTCGCTGAGCACGACAGGCTCCCCGCGTTCGTCGCACACTTCTGCTAGCGTAAGCGCCCCCCCCCCCCCGACGCGCTCATGTATTAAACATTATGTGGTTTCTTGCTGCCCTGCTGCATGCGAATATCAAAGCCGCGTGGATTGAGTGAGAGAAATGTGTTGGCTGAGCTGCATGGGGGTACGTACGGGCAAGCCAGAGGAGAAAATGCTTCATCTTTAGGGTGTGTATATATATTCGGTTAACCTTAATTCGACAAGGATGATCATAACGTAGAATTATAATCAGGGCGCTGATTGTGGACTACTGTACTGGCAGGACTGTATTCTGTAATACATTCTTAGAAGCGGAACTTAGCAGAACAGGTAATGGTGTTTTCCAGTGTTTGAGCTGATACAGATCGAGATACGCGAAGCACGGTATATATGATAACCAGTCATTCACAGATTTTCCCTCATGAGGATGCTGAGAAACTGTAACAGAAACCGCAGCGAAGTCCCCAGTTTGTGAGTTAAAAATTATTATGTGTCCGTGTACATACCTTTTCCCATGCCAGTTCGCCGTTCCATTAAAAATGCCATAGTTAACGTCTATCCACCTGAATACGAACGTTGTCTGGCAGTCTCACAGTTTACACGTAAATTGTCATGTTATCGTGTCATTCACGTGTGGAACAGAGAAACATGCAAAGTGTAGATGTAGCTCGTATAACCTACCATAGGATCCCGGTCATTACCTTAGTGGTGAAGAAACAAAAGCCTAGTCTTATCCTAAATATACGTAGTTCTCCTCGTATACCGCTAAGCATTTCGGTATGTTTTTTCATGTTCGGTCTGTTATCCAGTGGTGAATAAACATGTACATAGGTAGCCTAATAGGTAGTCATTCCTTTTCATTGAATATACACTTTATGTACTTTACGCAAAGTACAATAAAAGCAAGAGGTCACGGCTAAAATTGTTTCGCTCTGGGCCCAGCAATGTTTACTCATAAAGACTGCACTATTTGCCATCATGATATTTAATGTTTTTCGGACGACCTTAAACCATTTTTCATACTCCTATGTGCAGAATATGAACGATAAATCTTTCCCCTTTTCGAGATATTATGATTATATTCTCCGCGACGCAGACAGCATTGTATGGCCTTCGTATCTTCTAAGGAATTCCAGTACCAAAAACCTCTACAATATCTATTCCATTCTATGTTTATTCTAATAGTAGAAGTTCGTTGCCAAGTATTCAAAGGCCTGTATTGTGCAATCAATAGCAGACGAGGGGCAAGTCTACACGGGCAGGTGCATATGAATTGCTGTAAATTTTTGACGTGAAAGTGGCGCATGCCTACAGCATGGGAATGGGGGCTTCGATGTATAGATCAGGAGAGTAGATAAGATAGTATCTATATTATCAAGATCTCATAATAGAGACCCTCTATTATGAGCTCTTGATATTATGACAGTCCTGATAGTATCAGCCCCGACATGGAGGTGACTTACGGCGAGAAATACGTTATATCACATTCACTCATTCGGCCGCGGCTGTATCGCAACTAAAGGATGAGTAATGTACTCGCTCGCATAATTCCGTCCCTGACTCGCCGTGTACTCTACCGTGCACGGCCCACCCTCGCGCGTCTTTTTGTTCTGCCATGCTTATCTGAGTACCGTCTATTGGTGCACTATATGCGTCTCCGTCTCATCGTCTCTTCAATTTCGCGTCGTCTGGAAATACGATGTCTGTAATCTACCACACTCCCATCATGTTCTGCCTTGCCCTGCCATTACTCCTATCTAGCCCCTTCATCTCTCATACGTTACCCCCAGCTATCTAGTATACCTACTTCACCCCTCACATCCACCTTACCCCCCCCCTCCAATGCATCTACGGTAATATCCTGTCTCGTCCAGGCTTTTACCACGCATCATCTCATCTATCCATCCTGTCTTACTCGGCATTCTATTGCAGTTTAACCTTATCTTTCCTCCCTCGCTCCGCTGTCAGTTTTGCCTCGCCTCCTCCACCATCAGTCACACGTTGCCACGCCCTGCTCAGCTATCAATGCCTTGCTCTCTAGATTTATTAAACCATCCATCCCGTTTCGCTCCACGCACCGTGTCCGCCTCGATGCGCCTAGCGTCGCGCATCATCGTTGTCGGTGCATCGCTGTCACTGCCTATACGCGCGGTGCTGGATATGCTGACAGAGGGTTTCATCACCAGTTGACGAGCGCGACGCGTGTGGCATCAACCGCGATTACTGTGCGCTAGCACGCATGCCACGAGAAGCTGCGGGCAGTGTGCAGCAGCAGCAACAGCAGCAGCAGCAGCAGTAGTAGTAGTAGTAGCAGTAGCAGTAGCAGTAGCAGTAGCAGTAGCAGCAGCAGCAGCAGCAGCAGCAGCAGCAGCAGCAGCAGTAGCAATAGCAGCAGCAGCAGCAGAAGAAGAAGAAGAAGAAGAAGAAGAAGAAGAAGAAGAAGAAGAAGAAGAAGCAGCAGCAGCAGCAGCAGCACGCCCGACTGCATCTCGATGACAAAGTGCGTTGCCGACGCGCACACTGCGACGCAGTAGCGCATGTCATGCGCGATATTCTGCGTCCCTTTTGTAATCTATTATGGGGTGATAATATACGCAGGCTGCAGTAGTAATAGTAACGCCAAGAACAATGTGTATTAAAATGTACATTTACATATCGATTTCGCTCGAGGTATCGGGTAACATGTAGCTATAAAATACGTTCATGATAGTATTCGCGTAGATCGTACGAAAATATCACAACAGATATTTGTGTTGGAATACGAAGATGCTGTAGTTGGTACTGGGAGCCAGTATAGCACAGCGGACAAAATATGATTAAGGAAATCCGGTAGCTTTAATAACTTGCTATTCAGACTTGCATTCAGTTTCTTTTTTTCTTTTTGGACTAACCAGTGGATTAAATTGCATTCTCGCTAGGGTCGGTGATAGTCGTGTATTCGGCGGTCTCGCAGACGTGCGTGGTGTGTGAAATAGTACGAGAGCTATAGGTTCATGCTAGCATGCACTCATGCGTGCACCGGCAGCAGTGGACTGTGCTTCAGGGACACATTCCTCTCGCGTTGCGTTGTTGCTACATTTAAATTCGGTCAAATGATAAATCACCTGGAATTTAAATCTTAGTGGGTTGCAATTCGTTTCGTGGCGCTTCACTGTGTATGCACCCGACATGTGCGTGTCTTTAGCTGACGATTGCTATAGCCAATACAAATTCTTCTACTGTCTCTGTTTGCCTAGCTGTAATCAATATAGTCGATACTGATAATTTAAAGACCCTCTTGCTATACTAACAAGATGCATCTGCTTCCTGATTAGCTGATGGTGGAAATGTTAGCAGATGAGTTGGCACAGTGCCATAACGTCTTACGACATTCTATTATCGCGTAGCTTCTGGATGCTTGTGTGCATACATTTTATATAGCATATTTCTCACCTGCGCGTATGTTGGTACGTAGTTCCTTCTTGTTTGGATTTACAATTTTCACGCAACTAGGTTTCTATGCATGCTCAAATTGCCTGTGATAAACGTATTATCCGTGTGTCTGAATATCACTGTATCAGTGTCAGCCATGATGCCATACGTTGGAAAACCAGACAGTTCCCGTCATGAATGCATTCATAAATGTTGTAAGCTATGTCGCAGTGTTTGTTGCCTGGGACACGTTATTATACCCAGCTAATTATGGTGCAGTTTAGTTAATTAACAGCACTGTATTTTAATCAGTTAAGTGAATAATTCTGGCTTCACGATCTATTATGAGCGTATTCTTTCGTGCCCTTTCACGATGGCATTGTTAATAAGCTAGGAAAATTTGATAGGATAATTAGATTCGTTAAAAATGCATGGACTGCGATACGCGGAGTCCTCGGCGTAACAATCGAATCAATGCCGAATAATAGAAAGCGTTGACATCGAAATCCATATGAGCGGGGGAGAGAGAGTTTTTGATGATCATAATCCCTGCATGGCGGGTGCAGCAGTGGAGTGCTGTGGGGGAGCGCAAGAGGTGGCTTCGCGCGGACGGGCGTGTTTGCGTGCCTCCGATATATCAGGGAGTCTTATACATATATGCAAGAGCTAATAAACACCAGGTGTTTATTAGCTCTTGATATATGTATTAGAGCACACGCCCACGTGCGTGCACGCGTGCATGATTGCACATGCACGGCGTGCTTTTACGCGTGAGTGTGCACATGCGAGATCTATCGCATTGCGTGCTTATATATACGCACGCGATGCAGATACAGTGGAGAGCTTGATTATCAAATCGGAGCAGGCGTCCACACGCAGCTGTGGCTTCAGCCTTTGCTCGAGAGAAGCAGGGAGTTATCGAGAGTAATTATTACGGCTGCTTTGAAGTTGGGAATCTGTTAGAGGGTGCGCGTGCAGCGGACGTCATATAGAGCGCATAAGCATGTCAGGCTTGGCGACCTAGATAGCCGCTCCATGATGCCGCGTGGTTCATCGAGTATCTACAGTTAGTGGGTCATCGGCCGTGATGTATTCGGCGGCGGGGTGGTTTAGAGTTAAGCAGGAGCGCAGAGGTACCATAGACGTATTTCAACGTACCTTCATAAATCCTGTAGAAAACGGCTTCTATGTAAATTTTCGTACATGCACATACACTCTGTA
>NW_014577076.1:193839-242973 GCF_000485595.1 Priapulus caudatus
GCACATGCGCATCAGAATACACGTCCGTGTGCGTGTGCCTGTGTCTGTGCGGGCGTGCGTGTGTGTGTGTGTTGTGTGTGTGTGTGTGCGTGCGTGCCGTGCGTGCGTGCGCGTGCGTGCAGGGTGGGCCTGTAGCGTGCGTGCGTACGTGTGTTGTGTGTGTGGCGTGCGGTGCATACATTAGTACGGTGCCGTGATGGCGTCCCTTCCGCCTCTCGCGCTTATTGTCGTCGGCGTTTCCTTGCCGCGTCCTGCTTATTCATACTGACTCTATAATAAACGAGCTATTACAGTCCGTCGCTCGCGCAGCCGCGCACGTGCGCTCACCCGCGCTAACAACGCAAGCGCACGCACTACGACGACACACATAATGCACACATACATATACCACACAGAACACGCGACACGTCCTCTCTCCCTCTTCCTCTCTCACGCACGCCCACACAACAACACGCACGCATTCCACACCAAATCTGACACGCGCTCCCAGCGAGCAGCACCACACTACCTCAAAAGCAACTCGCCAGCCCGACTTCTCTTCTCATCTCGTCTCATTCCGATACGACATCATACAGTGTCACTCATCGATGCCGTGGCAGCGAGTGAGAGAGAGAGATGCGCAAGAAGAGAGAGAGAGAGAGAGAGACGAGAATAGATGTGCCAGTGAGTGACGAGAGAGAGAATGGAGAGAGAAGCGAGTATAGAGGACGCGGTGCTTATGAAGAGTGAGCGAGTGTGATGATCGCAGTAGGGACTGAGCACGCAGAGGTGAGTGATAGGTAGTGTGTGGCGTAAGCGATGAGAGGTGTGTGGTGTGCGGCGTGCGTGTATTGTGTGGGTGATATGTATGTTGCATATGTGTGTGCGGTGTGTGCGAGGCTTGCTGTTAGCGGCGGGTAAGCGCACGTGCGCGGCCTGCGCGAGCCGAGCCGGAACTGTAATAGCTCGTTTATTATAAGAGTCCAGTATAAAGATAAGCAAGGACGCGGCAAAGGAAACGCCGACGACAATGAGCGCGAGAGCGGAAGACATCACGGCACGTACTAAATGATCACGCACGGCACACACACACACGACCGTACGCAACGCACTGCATACAGGCCCACCCGCACGCACAGCACGAGGCACACGCACGACGCACGCACACGACACACACACACACACAACACACGCACGCCCGCACAGACATCAGGCAGCACCTCTCCTCCTCTCCTCCTCTCTCCTCCTCTCTCCCATCTCTCATCTACTCTCTCTCCTCTCTGTTCTTCCTCTCCTCTCTGCTCTTCCGTGCGTGCGCGCGTGCTTTGGTACGTGTGCGTATTCGTGCGTGGGTGCGTGCGTGCGTGCGTGCGTGCGTGTGCTGGACTTGCTATCACGGTGTAGTCAGGCATGCACACAGCGTTTAGCCGCCGCAGTGTCCATCCCAATCATCCTCTCAGCATGACAGAGCGATGCTTAATGAGAACAGCAAATTTTTCCATGTCTGCGTCTTATGCACATAAGCCACGCCTGAAGATCGGCGCGTGACTGCTCGGTGACTCTCCGGTGGCGTTCGCTATTGCCTTATTTATTTGCAGGAATAATTGGAGGCTGGTCGCAATCGTCATGCGCGTAATGAGAGTGCAACAACGCGAAATGAAATTCTCTCCCCTCGCAAAATGCGTATTTGTATTCGGGTCGCATTCGTATTCAACAACAGCTCTCTCTCGCTCTCTCACTGTTGGCTGTAGGTTGTCCCCCGCCGCCGCATGACTTATCTTGCTCCGTGCGCTCAGCTATGTCTTGGCCGAGGCGTTTCTGCTGTCGACGGAATTTCGTCAAGGCGCGTTCCATAAAAGGAGCCAGTAAGTCCTTCGCTCGAGTCGATTCCCGCCGTTTTTATATCTCGGCGGGATATTACGACGCACAGATATGGACTTTCATTAAAATCCCGAAGCCAAATTGCTTCCAATTGCCGGCCGACTCGGCTCCGTCACTGGCGGCTGCGTATCATTTCCACAGCCGAGTCCGAGCGTGACAGTGGTATCGCCGCGGTCGCAGACATATTCGCTGGCGTCCCAGCGGTGCAATCTATAAACGTGATGGCAAACGTGGCGTCGTCTAGAGGCGGTCGCCGGGGGACGCTTCCGGTATAGACAGCGAGCGGCGCGCACGTAGTTTAGTATATGTACATATTCGACACATGCGCGCTGGGGTGGGGGTGGGGGTGGGGGGGGGGGGGGGGGTGGGGGTGAACATGATTACTGTTGCGTGTATGCAGCTAATTTTTTATAGGTTGCGTCGCGAGTTGACAGCCGTAATTGTCACCCCCGCAGGTCTCGTAGGTGTGCATTGTACATTCGGCAGTGTTGGCGACACTGGCGGCACATAACGTGCGCATCTGTTGATCGTGGCTAGTTGAAAGAGAGAGGAGATGATTCAGGGTGCTAAATGGAGCCGACGTGAAATATGCGCGGCACATTGATTCGCTTTAGTAATCGTTTTAGCACCATTATCACAATGAATATATTACCAGTAATTACGGAAACGATGCATCCGCAGAGAATAGTCCGTGGCTTAGGTCGCGCTATATAGTCTTTTCTCATATATCCTCAATATACCGTAATTTCTTCGCCCTTATCTCTTATCTCCATGTTAGAACCCATTTTTGACGGCCTGGACATCCTCTCGTACATGTATGGCAGAAAAGGGCCACCCATCGCGGACAATCTCCGAGGCCAACTGTACTCAATTTCCTAAAGTGCCTCCGATTTACTCTAGCTCGAGGTCGCCTCATATATTCCTTCCGTTGCATAAAAGAACTCACTCTCTTTCCCTTTCTCTCGGATTATGCCGTTTGCGGAGATCCCACTTGAACGCCGGGTATTGCGTCCCGGCACCGTTGATAGAATCGAACACAAGCATCTTTCAGACAAATCGCTCTTTTAGATTTCTTAGATACATAAAAATATCATATGGCAGGAAGGCCGAATCCTTGCCCAGCCCCCGAGGCCTCGGTGACAAATTGGTTTTGAATCTGTAGTCTCGGCAGAGCGCTCGTTGCCCGGAATGGATGTCTTATCACATTTTTAAAAAGATAAACGAGAAAACAAGTCGACACAACGAGTCGAGGGTTACCGGGCATATATGTAAGGGGTGGGTATGTGTGGGCGGCACAAGGCGAAGTTACATATTGTTGCTATTGGCATCGGAGCAGTGGTATGTGTCTTGAGAAAAATTTCCGCGATCGATTCACGCGGGTTTGACGAAAGCGCCATAGTCAGTAATACGTCAGGTGTCATACAGTTCCCAAGGGCTCCACAATGTCATGCTATGAAGCATAGAGTGATCAGCGAGGCTCGTATGTGCATGGTGATGAGCAGAACATGAACAGAGAGGCCGTTATTCATCGCATCATCTTATCACTGCATGCATGTACACGCGGCGGCGCATTCGATTCTCCCTCCCCGCTGTTAATTATGGAAAATTAAATTAATTACCGACTTGACCGGGTGACTGCGCGTTGTTCCCGTGTGCAGCCGCGGGTGCCTCATTAGCATCATGTCCCCCCCGTTCCTCCTGCCTTCTATACCCCCCCTCGCTGCTGCCGCAGCCTTCTCCCGATACACACGCCCTGCAAGCTGATGTGTGGGAAATCGGAGCTTCGCCGATACCATGACGACGGCGGAGGCGCGCGCGGGGGGAACAGCGAATTAATTTTTATCTCGATGTGATATTTGCCTTGTCTGTTTGTGAGGGATGTTTTATCGATGGTCTTCAGGCAGCATCGGTCGCCGGCGTGCGAGTGCGCGCAGCCGGCGATGCGCGAAGTATGGAGCACAGGCGGTGTCTGGGGGAGCGCAGCTGCCATACATAGTTGTGCTCGGCAGGAGCAGTTGTCGCCTGGCTAAGAAACGGCAGTAAAGTGTGTGCGTTCGTGCATGCGTGCGTGCGTACGTGTGCGTGGGTTCGTTCGACCGGGCGTACGTGCGTGCGTGCGTGCGTTCGTTCGACCGTGCGTACGTGCGTGCGTTCGTTTGACCGTGCGTACGTGCGTGCGTGCGTTCGACCGTGCGTACGTGCGTGCGTGCGTTCGACCGTGCGTACGTGCGTGCGTGCGTGCGTGCGTGCGTGCGTTCGACCGTGCGTTCGACCGTGCGTACGTGCGTTGAAGAGAAAGGTCGGAGGGGGGGGGAGGAATGGGGAGGATGGGGGAGAAGAGCCGGCAAGTGTGATGGATGGCCGCAATTTTGTGCTGTTAGGTGTGTTGCTGTTCGCCCTGCTAGCATATTAGATGTGTGTCGCTCGGCAGGTCGCATTCTCGATTACGACACGATGCGCGCCGATTGTTAACAGAATTCTGTGGATTCCTTAAGGCGGAGCATCCCCATCCTAGCATAATCATCCCCCACACACGCGTTCACAGTCGCACAGGTATACGCACAAACAAACACAAGCCAGCAAACAAACAAACAAACATATAAACGAAAACAAAAGGATTGTGTTTTTCTTAATCTTAGGATTCTTCGTGGAGCATATATGGCTTCAGCAACTGTGTTGCCGTGGGTTCTATAACATGGCCTTTCATTTTACGGGGCGATGTTGTGAGAATTTTACCTACCTCCTAGTGTAGCAATTGATGCCGCATTTCTACTGCTATCATTGACTGAAGCTAGTGGAAATAAAGTGTCTTGCGTGAAGTAAGCATTTTGAACAATCATCCCGACCGTTCTCATAATTTCTTGACCATTACAGAACTAACTGGTATCGCTTGCGTATAACAGCAAGTGTCGACAGTGAGCCTATTTTCTTTAGAACATGCCCTCGTGCATCGTTACTTTCACCAAAATATGCAACGATTGAATTTTCCATAGCAGACTTGTGGTCGACGGTTACGTGATGATGCCGCTTGTATCTCGCGAAGCCCTGTCCATATACTTTGTTAATGGTAACATGAATAAATAATAGCGACGCGGTACCAGTCTACAACCACTTGCCTCACTGAATGATATGCACTTGTGTATGGTGTCACCATTTACAAGGCAATTGTCGAAGTCTTTGAAGAATTTGACTGCGTTATTTACTATTTTATATACCATAACAGCACAAACTCGTGGTAGTTTCTATAATGGTATAATGGGGTAACCAGTAATATATCCACTAATATGGGAACCCCAATTTTTCTACGTTTTTTTTTCGATATATTTTCAATAATTTTCATGGCACAATAGCAGTGACCCGAACCCCTAGGTGTGACCAGAACCCCAGAGCCTTGAGTTTGAAACGCATGAGTGCTAAACAGTAGGCCATCGCAGACATGCTGCGGTGTGGTTTACGCTGCATCGGATATTTGTTGAATACATTATAATGAAAACCGAATCGTTATGGCCACGTCCGCTTCTATACTGAGATACCATACACTCACGGCATGTAAATCCTGCGCGAGCGCACACACGCACGCACACACACATACACAACACACACACACACACACAGACACACACACGTGTATATATATTATATATAACTATATAATATATATATATATCCTGCCCGTGGCGCGCTGTGCGCTGTTTGTAATGCGCGCATCTGTGTGCGTGCGTGCGTGCGTGCGTGCGTGCGTGCGTGTGAGAGTGAGCGCGCGTGAGTGAACACAGCGTAAAATTGCGCAAATCGAGGTATAAGTATTCCTGACGCTCTACGTTACAGCGTGGTGTGGTTGTCCCCCGGTGTCAGCAGTAGCTATAGATGGCAGATGGAGGCGGACGTCCGCTTTATGGTCCGCCATTCCCCTAGGACGGTCCCTTGTATGGGGTACAGTGTGTTATGGGCTGAGTTCACTGAGTTACGCATAGGAATTACGCGCACGCATTCATATTTGTATGTTACCTGCGTGTGCTCAATGCGTGGCAATTGTTATATAGCGCCATTGTCGCCGTGCCGTAGAACGCTATTGGCACGTGTATAGATGCGATGAATATTAATGCCGCTCGCATATTTTGCTCAGAGGACAACATTAATGCGTGAATAGTAGTTATCTGATGTGCATAAAATACGTGGTTCCGTGCAGTATGCGTGGCTATTATGTGCTTATTCGCCAGTGCAATACCAAATAGTTATTGAAGAAAAGAACAAGTTGCGCCTTGACCGGACGAGAATGCCATTCAGATGAATTGCTTTGATCTGACAATGTTAGTAATAATGGTGTGGTGAGAAGATCAGAGAAATTTGTTCATTGCCGAGTGCAAATATTACGTTTGGTTAGAGATTCTTTCAAATTTGCACGAGCTTTAAGCTTTTGTTTACCATGATATTGAAATGTACCTGCCTGCTTGCATATAGGTGATGATTTTTTTCTAGTTAATGAGTTGCTAGTTTATAGTGAGCCATATATATTTATTTATATCTATTTATAGTGGCACGTGAATAGTCATACTAAACCTTTTCAGCAGATCAGAAAAGTGCTCATCGGTTCATTACTGCTGCTCTAATTACAGCATGCCAATAAACAGGTATCATTATATTTTTAGTTTTCAGTCAGGATATCTGATGTGCGGTCCGCTCCCTTTGTGTACGCTTGCGTATGTGAACGCTGAATTCTGTGGGCGTCGTGCCGAGGACGCTAAATCATTTATCGCAATAGTATAGCCGCGTAGGTGGATTGTGTCACCTAATGACGGTTGAGTCATGCCGCGACTGTGTACGTGCTATCATAAAGGCGCCTTGCTGGACTTGGTTCACGTTTTTGGCATCGGTTTATGGCTGCCGTGAGCGTAATGTGTCACTACAACCAAGTAGATCGCGTCAATCAATTCTCATCAGACGGCGAACGGGTGCACGAGCCTTACATCGGAATTAGCTACAGATATCCAATAGAGAGGAAAGCCATTCAAATTCAACAGCGGTCCCGTATGTAAGTAATTAATCTCGAAATGACTGTATACTTGTCATTATTTGTAAATGCCAAAAGGGGATATTCCCACACACGACATTTTTCAAGTGAATTTAGTTGAGGTTTGCGCCCATTTTTCTTCCCAATATACATAAACATGGGACGGTCTGTTTCTAGCATGCGTTCATTACGATCGAAATTCTTATGTATGTTTGTTAATAGCATTTTTAACCGTGGATTATCTGGGAAACACACTGGGATGAAATCTTGCAAAATCGGAACGCTGTTGCGCCGAATCGTGAGGCAGTATATAATTATATATATATATATATTTCACAAACTGGCGGTCTCCCGGGCAAACGCAAAGGTTGACAGGGTGCGTGACTGATGATCAACATTGGAAGGAGTGTACGAGAGTACAGAATGTGCGCTTCCACACAGTATTCGTAAACATCACTTGGCTTACTACATCCAGCTGGAAAACACGCTAACGTATAAATATAGAGGGCTGTTTAATAGAATGGCGATGGTGAGGCGTCCCCACGATACAAATATACGTTTCACACCAGTGCCGAGGGGTTGGCCATGACCGACCTACCAATCCCGGCGATCAGTGAATCCCGTTATCTCGTCAACAATCAACCCTTTCACTCGGCGTATTCGCATGTGGGTAGACGATCATGCCCGTGCATGGCACCAAAGCATGTTAGAAGGTTTAATGACGAAACTAGCACATATAAACCGCGAGGAGATGCACTCTAAACCGGGCCCTAAAACTAACTCTAACCTTGACATTAACCCAAAATTTAAACTTGGCTCCAATCGCAACCCTACGTTAAATTGACTACGTCACGAATTTTCTATAGTGTATATTTGTAAAAAATTTGTTTCCATTTTTTTACATTAAAAGTAAGTACTAACAGGATTAAATGTATCGTCAAATTCTTACCTAATAAGATTGTTTCTCAACTACTTAAAAATCCAAAGAACCTGGACGATTTGATATTATGATCCTGACATTAATTGCTTGCTATGGACTATGTATGAGTCACGAGAGTATGTTTACATTGAACAATATAGTAAAATAGGAAGTATAATGCAGCAATTTAATCATAAGAAGTGAACAGAATTACTTACATTTTGTGAAAAAGTGGAAATGTTTTTTTTAGTTTTACTATTTACGGTGACGTAATCACTTTAAAGGATGAAATGATGCATGAGGATATCTCGTTGCACGTTGTCTATCCGATTCGGTTGTGTCATCGATGCTGATACGGCCCCTATACTGTCTCCCACTCCCCGAATAACGGCCGGTCTCATTTGCACAGCAAAGCGTTAATGGTACAAATGTATTTTATAGCAGCAAACATTACGAAATATATTTCCATTGAAAATATTTTATTGCCGAGCCTATAAAATGGCGCGCTAATGCAGAATAGTTGCGCGTTCGCGCCGGGTGCGCTCTAGCCCGCAGGCCTATTAGGTGTGTGCTATACGTGCACACTGAAGCCACCGAACAGGCCTCTGTGTTTTTATGAAGTCAGCCGTAGGGGCTATAATGCGTAGCTGTTTCAGCAGGCCTTTCGCATTCAATATACGTAACCCTGATAAAAGTGGTCTGCGATATTGCTACGCGAAAGCTTTGGTAGAAAAAAAAGTAAACTCAGCTCCCACGTATAGCGGTGAACTCTCAGAGGTGAAGTCGCACTGGTTTAGTGGAGCTGTGCACGTCGGGATAGTAGTGATTGGCAAGCTTTCGGTCTAATGTGTATCATATAGGGGGGTTCTGACGTTTCCCTTTTCACATTGTGTGGACTTGTGGATATTAAATTTCTCGAGTTTGTCTGTTTGATTACAGAAATTGTATTCGTTCATCTCAAACCTCAAATTTAATATATAGCATTTTTCCGTGATGCGTTATCATTGATGTGAAATTCGTACTATGAGCTTGTTGCCAACGAGCGTTTCCACTGGGGCCTGAAATTTACCTATAGAAGCCTTATCAACTTTTCTCTTAACAAATACACTGATCTACTATGAATCTGCCTCGTAAAATTTATCATTTGCTACGATTATTTAGCAATATTAACACGCGTGTCACTCTTATTGATGCGCCTATAGATGGCGTGACGGCGCTACGTACTACAGAGAAGTAAGGCGATGACCTTCGCTGCTCAACTGTTATCATCACTTCACAGTAATGGGCGGAGGATCAGTATTATCACTTACTGTGGCAGCATCTTATAATCCATACTTGGTCCGTGATGAGGTCGTCCTATATCAAGTATGCGTTCTAAGCGGCACGGCGGCGATGATATCATTCGGTTGACATAAATATTATGCGAGTCATTGACGACCGTTTGTGGACGTTGATAGAGACCATGTGTTTTGCGAGGTAACACTAAGTCGCAGAGACAACTGCGCGTAACTGCGTGCTTTATCACTGACTGCCAGGTCACCTCATAAGCCATGTATGATTTGCGAAGAGGTTGTCCGACGAGTCTGCTTACAAAGGGAATGATGCCAACCGTATCATTCGATTGAACAGAACATTACAAGAATCATGCGATGTACGATATGTAGCATGTATTATAAATACTGGTTAAAGCTGAGTCGCAATGACAACTGCGCATAGCTAAATGATTTGCACGACCTTGGCCAATGTTTTTGCCTCCCTGTAGGAGAGACCTAGGAGTATCTAGGACCAACGGCTTGTTGTAAACCGGAGAACCGTCGTTTCCTAATCGCCGTCCCCACTGATTCCTATAATGTACTGGTATTCCAATTTCTTTAGAATCAGATGCGAATTGTATTTCTGGTGCAGGATTTCGACAAAAAAAATTATTATAGCAGCAAATTTCTCGCTGGGTGGAAATTGTCTATCGACTAACCCATTTTACGGACACCCGGAGAAATCGTAAAGTTCTAGTATCGCAGTTGTGCATACGATTGCTTGTGTAGGGAAGTATTATTACATCAGCGTGGCTACTCCATGCGTGGTACCATTTAAACGGTGCCCTGCAGGGAAATTGCGTTTTCCCCTTTGGCTCTACCAAAGGTTTTCGAGATTCCCCTCAGAGTGTTCAAATTTTAAGATTGAAGAGTGAATTAGGCGCGTTTTTTCTATTTTACACAATTCGCTTTGGAACCTCACAGTATTCCCTAGCATGAATAGCCCATTCTTCATCTGATTACGCATAAGAATTGAACCGGATTAATGGGAGTATGCCTGCTAACCATGCAGTAAAGATGTACAGAATAATCTCAGAGGAAAGAATAAGTTAAAGTTTATAACATCAGAGATATATTAGTTGTCACTGATGGATAGAAGGATTGACCTATCCTTTAGTTTAAAGTCAGACAGTAAATTTCAATGATGCACCCCTCTGAATTCCTCTCCTAGCATTTCATCTCTCTTATAACATCCCCTCTCTGGCCCTGTGTTGGTGCGTGCTTGTGCACGTGCATTTGGGTGTGTGGAAGAAGGGGGGGGGGGCAAGAATTCGTGCATGTGTATGTGAATGTAGGGGCGTTCGTTTTGGACAATTGCTGTTTACCTATCTCTCTATTACTCTGGTAATCGCGCGATCACTCTTTCTTTCTGTCTCTCCCTCTCCCTCTTCCTCTCCGTCTCCATGTATATATATATATATATATATATATATATATATATATATATATATATATATATATATCTGTCTGTCTCTCAGTATCTCTCCCTCTCTTGATTACCATCCCCATTGTCACCTCTTTCTCTCTCGCTCTACGCCATTATCTCCTCGCCCTTCTTTCATTTTCGTTCTCTCCCTACTGAGGTAGACGCGATTTCCTTGCAACTGGAGCCCAAGCATCTCCGACGCAAGAATTCATTTCCCTGGCCAATCCTTAAGAGCATCGATCATTCGTTCGCTCGCACCACACTGAGCATGGAAGTGAAACAGTCTCTGGCAGAAAGATGGGTGGTCGATGTTTTCGCACCAGCGGAGGAGACTGGTGAGAGTTTCTCGTGCGGACACACGGAGCGCCATCGATTTCTCGATATTCTGTCGACACGTTGACGTTTATCTAATTTTCCTGCGTCACTGATTTTATCAATAAGGGAGGCCACGGAGTTATGGCCTAGCGATCGTGGACATTAATGTTGGGCTTCCTGGCGCTGCGGTATTCGCGCGTGCACGAGCTCTGTGTGTGCATGAATGCTTAGGTTCTACTGACGGTTAGTTCATGGGAAGAGCGCTTGCCGGGCCAGGGAATCTGCGTAATATCCGCATAGGAAATAATAGTGAAAATCTCTGATGATGCTACCTACAATACGTAGTTGCTAATGTGTGTGTGTGTGTGTGTGTGTGTGTGTGTGTGTGTGCGTGCGTGCGTGCGTGCGTGCTGTAGCTGTGCGTGCGGTGCGTGCGTGCCGCTGCGTGCGGGTGCGTGCGTGCGTGGCGTGCGTGCGTTGCGTGCGTGGCGTGCCGTGCGTGGCGTGCGTGCGTGCGTGCGTGCGTGCGTGCGTGCGTCGTGCCGTGGCGTGGCGTGCTGTGTGTTTTTCAAATGCATGTCTGCATTTATTGTTTTTTCGTGCATAGAGTGGTGATTTGGTCGCTAGGGTATACACTGTTTACATATCAGTAGTAGGTCTCAGGGGAGAGATAGTGATCAGAAGTTGTGGATATAGAAATCAGTTAACCATAACCCTAACCCTAATCCTAATCCTAACCCTACCCTAACCGTAACCCTATCCCTAATTCTAAAATAAAACAAAATTAGCCAAAATAATAAAAAAATAAAATAAACAAGAGACAAAATTAGCCACAGAGCCGTTTTTGTTAGCGCTTAACGCGCCCTCTAGCGGATCACTATCTCTCCCCTGTGCAAAATTCTTTACATATTATATGGGGAGTATAGTGGCTTCATGTTTTAGATTTAAACGAGTTTACATCGGATTTTAATTTAGTATTTGACATTTCGATTTTGACATTTGTGGGATTCTAACTGACGCACTGATTTGCCTACAAACAAAATCTTTAATTCTAGGCATTGATTGTATGAATTTATGATTTCCGTATGATTGGTCTGTAGTGCCATCGTAATGATGGTCATTTCCATTACATCATTGAGGTATGGTAATCATACCTGTTTTTAGCTCAGCTGACGAAGTCAGATGCAGCGTGTAGAATCGCATAAGCGTCCGTCCGTCCGTCTGTCCCTGCTAGCTTCCAACCGTGCGTGCGCCCGTCAACAGTTGGGCACAAATCTTAACCGCTCGACGTACGGTCTTGTATATCGGGACGCGTCGGGGGATCGCGAAAAGAGCTCGGATGTCGAATTTGGGGGGTCAATGGTCAAAGGTCAAGATGTGTCAATGAGGGGGAATATTTCCCCCTTAACTTAAGGTATAGGAGGAATACGGAATTGCGGCACAAATCTCAACGGCCTCGACACCTACGCTCTTAATATTCGATGTATAGTCATTAGTGTGATGGGAGGAAACCCATCACCAGTGCGAAATTGGAGGTCACAGGTCAAGGGCAGTTGGAAAGGCAGATTATCAGACATTTTTGAGCGAATGGTCTATAACGGACGAAGTGCAAAACTTTTAGAGAAGGTGTGCTGATACACCTTTTGCCCTCAATAGGTGAGGGTTAAACATGGATTTGTTGACTGTTAACAAAGGACTGAAACTGCTTTTGTTATTAGACCTCCACTCTCCCTCCCCCCCCACAACCTCCCCTCCGCCTCCCCCCCTCCACTCACCTCCTCACTCCACCACATATCTACTACCTCACGGCTCGAAACGAATATGCCTGATTAACATGTTAATATAGTGAAGTCATTCAAGTTTCACGAGGTGTCTCTTTAATTACTTGTACGACCGGTATGCAAAGCTAGTTCATGATTTGAGATCGTGTATAGTAGTATGCTAGATATATGCCTGAGCGCGAACGCGGTGGCGGGAGCGCCCTTGATTGCGGATTGCACAGTGAGGTTTATCAGAAGAATACCCGGCTTACAAGTAACGTCAGTGAGGCGCTGGTCGCTCTGCGGCATTGTTTATTTTTATTTTCGCGTCGACCAAGCGGTTGGCATGATGACATGTGGTGTATGCAGGAGGGGGCGTACGTGAGGGTCGTACGACCCCCCAAAAATTTTATAAAGGTCCACATTTTTTCAAAAGGGACAGTTTAGTTGCGAGGGCCTTTTTACACTGACATAAGATGAATAAGATCAGTACCAGCAATGAGTCAAAACATTGCCAATGCCCCCCCCCCCCCCCCCCCCCCCCCCCCGCCCCCCCCCCCCCCCCCCCCCTGACGTAAATCTATCCCAATTCCAGCCAATTCTTGAAACTGAGCCTTTTTTTTAACAAATGTTTGGTTCATAAAAGAGAGACAAAGACTGACAAGACAAAGACAAGACCAGATTAAAGACAAAAGTTCAAGAAAACGTCTGTTTTCAACTGAATCAGAAACTTGTTTTTTTAAACTGATAAATTGTTTTTTGAAAACAAATTGTCTTGGGTTTTAATTTAAATTGCAGGGCGTGTTTACAGGCGTGGCCAGGGGTCGCGGAGTTTGGTTCTCTGCCCCCCTGCTCGCGCAGAAAACGCATCTAAGGAGGGTCTAATTTCAAAATTTTCTGGGAGGCCCCCAGACCCCCCCCCCCTTCGCGTGCTTTACCAAGTTTGGGTTACGGTTAGGGACCCCCCCCCCTGTACAAATCCTGTAAGCACGCCCCTGTTTGTATCGACATGTGTAAACACATCGTGCTGCTATTGCGTTGTGAAAAGGCGGCCGCTTCCAAAAAATTATATCACGAACCCACCCAGAAAAAATCCTGGATACACCCCTGGATGATGCTTCCTTGAGTCGGGAACATTTGTTCTTTACAATGCTATACTAGTCCGCCGTCTTCCGGGCCGGCTATTTTTATCGTGACACCATCACTTGCCACTTGCCACACTCTATCTCTGTTTGCTAAATGCTAAGCAGACAAGCCGTGTGTACCATTTTTCTTTCCAATTTTTCTTTACCATCTTTCCAAGTCTTTGGTATGACCCGGTCGGGAGAACCCCCGACCTTCCAAATGCGAGGCGAGCACTCTACCATTGAGCCATCGCTGTGGTGCATAAATCCTACCTGATTAGGCATTAATAGATCTGCAAAGCTCGATTTTTGCACGCCCGAGATTCCCTTGTTTGGATCTTTAACTACATTAAAAAGTTTCAGCTGGAGATTTTGTTTGTAATCGGGTTAGGGTTAGGGTTAGGGTTTAGGGTTAGGGTTAAAATTAACAAAATTAACAAAATTCTGGATAACGAATCGAGATCGGAATTAATTTATATAAAAATCGACAAGCACAACATTGCCCGTGATTGCCCCTCATTTTCGACCTATACGTTATGTAGGGCTCTGTGCTTGTCTACGTAACCTGTAGCACGATGTATTACATAGAAATTCTGAATAGGTTTTGCATCCGCCAATAAGTCCATGTTTTCAGTCCTCGCGGCTGTAGTGTTAAGAACATTATCCAAAATTACTTTTCATTACGTGCGACGTTAATTACTATAATAAACGGCAAATTACTCATTTACGTGAACACATGTTTTCTGTGCGGAGAATGCAGGTTCTCTCGATTTTCTCAGAGTCGAGCACAACGACGTCACAATGTTTATGTTCTCGCAACAATTGATGGTGCCTAGGATTAAATAAAGATTGATTAATTAATTAACTGCAATTTTATTATAATTATATGCATCTTGGTGTTGTTCTCGCGCCGTCTTTCGCGGCAGTGATCTATTGTTGACGTAATACGTTAATAATGACCACACGTGCATGTCAGCTAGCAGTGGGGCAGGTATACTAATCAATGAAACTCTCTGCTACCTACTGTAGGAGGAACTTTAACGTTAGGGTTCAGCTGATGAACTGTTCATTTAGGTAAGGACCAATTTAATATTAATGTGAACATTACAAATTTATTCATGACGACTTCAAATTTTCCTTTATCGTAAACATGTCACCCATCCGTCTAGAGATTGAGAAAAACTGGTCATCGAACGAACTTATCGTTCTTATAACTGAATCTTGCACGTCACTTGCGTTTCTAGAGTATTATCTATACTCAAGCAGACAGTGCTTTGATGTACTAGGCAGGTAATTAGGCTTGGTAGCCGCGCCATGTCTGACTCAGTGACCAGGCTTCCTCTGGTGTAGCCATGAGTAACCGAGACGCTAATGACTGCGTGTGGCGAGCCGCCGGTCACAAGCAGGACACGAACTAGCACTAGTACTATAGCCCTTCGCTCCGCCGCAGGGCGAGAGAGCCGTGCGGCGGAGCGAAGGGCTGTAGTACTAGAGCTAGACACGAACGAGCTGGCTGGCTACTAGCATCAACAACTCACGATTACATCCCACGACGGATGGCTTATATCGCCTCTCTTATACGCGCACGTCGTTTCTCACCCCGAAGGCGTTATCGTGAATTACCGCTGTACGGTATTACGCTGTTACGTATTTACCGCTGTACCGTAGAGTTTGGACGCTCGCCCGAAACTGGACGCTCCTAAGTGCGCATGCGCGCAGGCGCCTCTTGTTTTGCAAGGGCGCATGCGCAGTAGTCATCTGCGCATCTCGCCCATCGAAAACGGTCGCAATAAACAAACATGGGGGCCAACCCGGTCACTCATGGAAACATTTGATTGAAACAATTTGCAATGTAGTAAGTTAGTAAGACTGTGTTATGTATGTCAGGTTACAAGGCGAAACAAAAAGAAAACAAAAGAGCATGGCTACTATTTTCTACGGCCCTGCAAAACAAGATTCAAACAAAAAGAAAACAAGAGAAAAACAAAAGAGCATGCGCGCGTGCGCACTTAGGAGCGTCCAGTTTCGGGCGAGCGTCCAAACTCTACGGGACACCTGTATACGAGCTTATTTTGAGAGAAAAAACCACAGCACGAACTCATTGGCCATCGGCCTTCGCTGCTGTTACGATGGTGGTGGCCCCGCTGCGCCATAACACCGCCATGTTATTATCACGGATACGCTATATGCTCAGCGATTCGTACGCGATTCTCACGTATGCTCAAGTAATAGGATTTGTTGTACAAAGTTCCGAACGACGGCCGCTAATAAACTGTCAATTCAATGCGAGATCAATTCAATGTTGGTAGCAGGGTAACTGCATGAAAATTCACGTACTTAATTCGAACAAATCAAATATAATGTGGCAATGGAATGCTTTTCTCTAGTTTGCGAGATTTTGAATTTTTGCAGTGGTTAATCGAGTAACGCATCGCACTCCGTCAGACTTCGACAATAATTATTATTCGCCATATTCAGTTTATTTAGAGCTGACGTGTGGAAGTGCCTTACCCATGCACCATGTACACAGTGTGTCACGTCAAGCTTCACAACAATCTTCTATCTTTCTCCAACCTGCTATACATAGTCCACTGTTAAAATATACACCTATATGCGTAACCTTTCAATATCTCTGCACCTATATCCTTTCCACCTAAAACCGGCTTGATTAGTCTTATAGTTTCTCATATTTACTCAATTAGTGTGTACAGTCGTCGTTCATATATCACAATAAACACGGAAGCATTGATTGCAATTAGTGAACTAGCGAGTATTGTTTTGACACCTCGCGATATTCTCACGGCACATGCGGTGTGTAGGTAACTAGACGTTTACGGTCCATTGTAAAATTTATTTAGGTTATATAATTGTATGCATGTGTTCGCGAGAACGTTTGCACATAATAGTGGCCACGGTTCATAGAATTAGTATTCAACTTGACTGCCCCTCGACTTGTGAACTTGTGATTTTCCTGCCCTGCCCTAGGGGGACGGAGTTTTATTCAATAAGTATGTTGTGGACGGAGATAGAGAGAGAGAGAGCGCGCGCGAGAGAGAGAGAGAGAGAGAGAGAGAGAGAGAGAGAGAGAGAGAGCGCGAGAGTGAGAGAGAGAGCGAGAAGGAGGGAGAGCGCGCCCGAGAAGGAGAGAGAGAGAACTTCTCACATGCAACCATATACTACAATTTATACCCGGTACAGGCGTTTATCAGTGACATCACAGCCCTAGCAGACTAAATTACCACATACCACAGGGTGGCTAGTTAATGAGACGTTGCATCACAAAGACGGAGAAGGGGGCTGAGTCAATAAAAATGCAGTTATTATGACTAGCCTGTAGAATAAGATTGCATGTTTACAATATTGCATCGGGAGGCAGTTAGGAAAACTAGGGGGATCGTTGAGACACTGGTGGTAATTGAGACAGGGACACTGAGGCTAGGGAATCGCAGAGACACGGGGGGTCATTGAGACAAGAGTCATTGCGACACCGGAGCCGTAATTAAAAGGAACGCATTGAAGGCTTCTTTTGCATAATTGTAATGCTTTGCGTTAATATAGAGACGTCGTTGAAGCTTGCGTGAGTCAATGACAAAGTCGCTGTTCTATACTAGCCTCGCGGTGTGCTTGCAAACAATGAACAAGACGCGCGAGACGATGCACTGCTGCACGCAGTATACCGCGTGTAAGAATAATGTCGATGGAAGAGCACGGCGCAGGCTGCATTGCTGCTCTCGGTGCATAAACTAAGGTGAAATGGCAATTAGGCTGTCTCGATCAGGAGCAGCGTCTGGCAATGTGTCACATAGAGGCGACACGCGACCCATACGTCACCGTATAAGATCAGGTGTTTTCCCTGAAGGCTGCCTAGTGCCTATATATATATATATATATATATATATATACTAGCTGGGCTACCCGGCGATGCCCGGGATTAAAGAGCTAGAATTTAGTCTGCTATGACGGCTGTACTGATCTTATTCGGATTTTATAAATCTGTGCCAATAATTTCACTTCTGGTCAGTTCTGCAGCACTTCTTGGTACACAACATTCTTGGTCTTGCCATCTTGAGAGAGGATGAAGAGGTTGTCTGGGTTACCCACCCTGGAGCACCCCACATAGAGCTGGCCATGGGAGAACACTGGCTCACTGAGGTTGAATCCAACCACCTTGAGGGACTGGCCCTGGGCCTTGTTGATGGACATGGCAAAGGTTAGCTTGACTGGAAACTGCAGCTTCTTGAACTGAAATGGCAGGTCTGATGGGATGAGCGGGATCCTTGGGATGAAGACATTTTCGCCCTTGCCCTTGCCTGTCATGACTTTGGCTTCGATGACTCTGGGCATGAACTGCTTCACTGTGAGCCTTGTGCCGTTGCAGAGCTTGGGAGCATCCAGGTTGCGCATTAGCAATATGGGCGCGCCGACCTTGAGCACCAAGTTGTGTGGTAGCAGACCTGAAGGCGCCAGGCTGTTGAGAAACTCGGTCGGATAGTGCATGACCTGGTGAGGATCAGGAACTGTGTTCATCGAGTTGTAGCTGGTTGGGTCGCCAGGCAGTTGCTCCAGCAGCTTGGCGTTGATGTCATCCATGGCCAAATTCTTGGGAGCAAGGATGGCTCGCTCGCTCAGCCAGTCTTGGTCTTGGTAGCGGAGGTGGAGGTATGGGAAGACTTTGGTCATCAGCTGAGTGATGTCCGCCGCTGCGTTGCTGAATGGCAGCTTGACTTGGCCATCAGCTGTGGTGGTGAGTCTGCTATTGCCGACCTCCAGCAGTTGTTGAGAGAAGCGGCCAGCTTTTTCATTGCCACTGAGCTGCACCGTCATGTTGGTCTTCAGGCTGTGGCGGTTCACCTCTCTCCAGAGGTACGACGACTTGATGCAGGCATTGACAGCATCTGCTCTTGTTCCTTTGGCGATGACTGGCAAGGTTTGGCGAAAGTCGCCTGAGAGCAGGACAGTCACACCTCCCATGACGTTTGTGTTGTGCCGAAGGTCTTGTAGGGTGTTGTCGAGTGCTTCAAAGGCGCCTTTGTGGCTCATTGGTTGCCTCGTCCCAGATGATGAGCTTGCACTCTTGGAACAGCTTGGCCTTTGTGGAGCCACGGCTGATGTTGCAGGTTGGATTTTGCCGCTTTGCCAGGTTGAATGGCAGCTTGAAGGCCGAGTGAGCAGTGCGCCCTCCGTCCAGCAGGGTGCCAACAATGCCGCTTGAAGCAACTGCCAGGGCAATCTTTCTCGTCTGCCTGACCATGGCCAGAAGAAGGTTGGTAACGAAGGTGTTGCCTGTTCCGCCAGGAGCGTCGAGGAAGAAGAGGCCGCTACGTTTTTTTTCAATTTTTTTTAATCAAATTTTGTGGGTCAAATTTTTTGGTCAAATTTGTTTGGCCTAAAATGGTCGTCGCGTCATGCTGATTCAGAATATATATGGTGTTGGGGGTTACCTTTTACGGGGGGGGGGAGAAGATAGACAGACAGACCGAAAAACAGACTCGCCCTTTATGTAAGAGATATATATACGTGATAGTTGGACGTGTAATTGTCACGCAGAACTTTGCAGACCGCGCAAATGCAGATAGTGCTTGAAATTGGAATTGTCTCATCGAGCAGCATGCGATGCCGAGCGACAGATGCGTGCCACGAGGGGAGGCTGATGATGAACCCGACATGATGCAAACGACTGCGTCCGATGTTTGATTAGGCTGTTTCGCTGAGCTCTTTTGCGTATCGATTGCCAGTTCGCCTCCTACGCTGTCCACGGCTACGTGCGTAGTTGGTCGCGCCTGTCTCAGCTCAGTCTTAGGCGCTTTACAGATCGAGTTTTTTTCGATTTATAGCGATTTTTTTGGAAATCTCGCGATTTCAATTAGTATTTTCGGTTTGCAGGCGAACCGGACATTTTGAGGGTGTGCACCAAGAACACAATCGCCATATATAGATTCTCAATTTGTTCGCGTTGCAAGGGTGCTATATTGGCTTGTGACTGGCCTCCTCCATGTATAGGACATTGCTTGAATGACGAGAGTTATTTGCTGAGCAAACTGAACACTATTTACAGTGGCTTTTGTGTGCATATTTCATTACGGTTTCGCTAAAAATGAGATTTTATTATATCGAGTTTGATAATCAAATTATGTTAATTATTCAGTCTTGCCAGCTAATGGAAAGGATTGCGCGAAACCGCCAGCTAGGGAGCAGCGCCTCCGTCGCGCCGGTCCGTAGGCCCCCTACGTCTGATGTGTGGGCTTTTCATTTAGTTTTGTGCGGAGGAAATGAAGTGGCTGTTGCGTCACTGCCTGGAGCATAGCTGGCCGGCTCTTAACTTGTCCACTTTTTAATTACGCGACATACCCTTAGACGTTATTTTTTGCCAATTACTCAAAATTGTTCAGTGCCGCTGGACGGAGAAAGTGTTTCTCGGACGGCAATTTAATCAGGAGCACCTTTGTGCGTGTCGAAATCTCAATTTGCATGCCACAAAGCCATGCTTTAAACCAGGCGATCTCAGCGGAGTCTCTTCTGGTGGTGTTTCCTAGTACACCCCCAGGCGTGAGTTGTTTTTGAACTGTTGGGAATACAAATGGGAATTACCTTTCATCTTCAAAAACGTCACAAGCTGATTAAGAGGGCGGGGATTACAACCCGGTCTCTCCACGTCACAGATATGGCAAAAGCGATGACGAATTTCTGATCAGAAGATTCTATTCATCAAATCATTCATCATTAGTCAGGTTTCTATTCATCGCTATTGCGCATATGCATAGCTATGAGTTTTATTCCGCACGCACACACACACACACACACACACACACACACACACACACACACACACACACACACACACATCTCTACAAGCTCACACCCATTGCTGAGGCAATGTCGAGAGCGGAAAGTGCTTCATGAATGGCAAGTTCCATGCCTTGATTAATGTTCCCTAACAGAATTTTGCGCGGACAGTTACCTATACGCTGCGCTGATGAAAAGGCCAGGCGTGCCAGCGTGCAGCTGGTTTCGTGTAACGCGCCGCATTTTCTGGCTAAACACTTTCTGAGGGTTTCACACACTTACGTACGCGGCCGAACGCTGTGAGTGCGATCGATCTTAGCGGAGCTGTAGTAAACATTTCCGCGAAGTTTTTTTCCTGCTTGCTAGCATTTGTCCGCGAGGAGATGAAAAACGCTCGTCGGACGACCCCATCTTCCTTTACGCCTCTTTTCTATCTAGTTTGGTGCGGGCGCTATATATACGCTCAGCCGGGTAATAAATATTGCAACCGCGCGCAGCTTATAGGCGCTGATTGCGCTTTACATGAATACACACCGATTCCGAAGGTGCAACGACGAAATGAATCGCATGATTAGGCCAGTCGCTATATCTGTTACGCGTCTATAGTCATTCTGAATTATTGACGTAGAAAGCACAAAGAAGCACGGTGGCTCAGAACAGGGTGTCTCTATTTCCATCAAACAAGTGCGTTGGACGCAGAATTTGGCTCATGCGTAGAGTTACGTTTTCGTTCTGGATGAGTATTGTCAGTAATATTACGTTGCAATATTTACGGTTATATAATATCTTCACAATCATATCCTTGATCGTGAAAAACGTGATGAGGCAAGAGTCGTACACAAGCAAAGATGTATATGCGCAATACAGACTGGATATTGCTAGACGATGAAAAGGTACCCACATAAAGAATGAGGAATTTCAGCAAATATCGGAGAGGCTTTGAACGTCTCCGCTCGATAAGACAGTAATTGTCTGCTCATACAATGTACGTATGCGGTCTTTCTCCAACTCAAGTGCAATTTATGGCGATTTTAGAATATAAATTTTAGTAATCAGATTGTGAATGCAACTCTAGATCTTGCCTGCTACCGTTATTCTTCCAATTTGAATTCAGCGTATATATATCGGTGCTTTTAGTTTTACGAGAACATAACAACGCTAATTAAAACCGGCTTTGTGTCTAGTCAGACTTCTCTTGATAGGGTGTATACGCTCTCGGTCATTGGTGACGTGAATGACCTTTTCATGACGTATTTACTTCGAAATACTCTCCGCAATCATCCGTATAGTTGAATAAGCAATACGGAATTTATTTCGATATATTTCAGTACTTTGCTCGCTGATATGTTGCTGCACATTCATTTTCGTGCTACTTCCGGAGACACGTGCCCGTGCACCCACACATACGCACATACGAACGCACGCACACGTGCATGACGCAGCACGCTCGAAGCCCCCAACACAGTATTTGTGTGGGTGTGCGTGTGTGGGTGCGTGTGCGTATGCGTCTGTGTGCGTGTATTTGCGTGCAAAAGCGGGAGAGCGAAGCGAAAAGAAAAAAAAAGTACAAATATGAGTGAACTTGTCAAGTGTGTTAGGATCACAATGAAATTTCTTTGTATGCTCGTCTTTTAGTTTGACTGTTCGTTTAAAAATATAAAATGGTTTCATAATGAGTTTTCGTCTTGTTATTACTGGAGATTTCTATAACGCATAGTGATTGTATACAGCGAACCTTATCATAGAATGTATTACATGGTAAATACAGTGCAATGCTTTAAAAACTCGTTTCACCAATATTAAATAATCAGACGTGGCTGCATGTACTATTCATGAATTACCAGAATGGCTCGTCCAATGTCTGTAATATTGCGAATGGTAATTTTTATAGGTTAAATTTTGCAGGAAGCTTCAAAGACACAGAATTATTCACTTTCATTTTCTCCGCCGGATACTTGTAGAGGATATATAGTATTTCAGTGTGCCACCGCCAAATCGTGCAAACGTTTTGTCAATATCTCTTAACGTTTCATTACTTTGTAATTTAAAAAACATTAAACATTAAATTTTCATGATTTTAATATTGTGCTGGCAAATTCTGTCAACGTAGATGCGGGCCAAACTAGTTGAGTTTTACCCTTAAAACCAACGCACACCTGTTACCATAGTGTATCATTCATCGTATTATTCGGTTTTGGTTCAATATTTTTTGAGTAGCAGCAGGTCGACTATCTTGAATGTCTGGGAAGCAAACATTTGCCATTTTCTTTTTTTTTCTTTTCCGTATAATATCATGACATTCTTGCAGGATTGTAGTACACGTCTGCTAGAAACTTTCGCAACAGGCCTGGCCGGTGCTGTCTCTTCTGTTATTGTTGCTATAGCAACCTAGCTAGTTCGCATTTTGAGCTGATCGAACGCAGTGAAACAGAGCGCATGTATTGCCACTAAGGACCGTCCTACCATCTGTGCGTGCGCTCATCCACACGTCATCGAATCTTAAACGGCTTCAGCGTTTTACAGTGGCTACATTCTGCCCGGGGCAATCCTTAATATCAGGTCGAAACCGGAGCTCACTGATCGAATGTTGCTGCTTGAATAATACGTATGCGATTTCAAAGCAACTCGGGGCGTATGAGAGACGTGATACACGCACCTATACGCGTTTACAGCGCAAATGTGAATGGCTTCACCAGTGGCGTCTCTAGCTGCGCGAGGTATCTTCTTGTCATGGGCCATCTTCGCTGAGAAAATAGAGGCATAAAAGCCGAGGAACTCTAGGTTAGAGGGGAGCACTTTACGAGAACATCGTGTGACCGACTCACTGTAAAACTCTCTCGGTTTCAGGACTAACGCATTTACGACTTAACTCTAAAGGTTAAGAAGTTGACTTACTACTGATACTGATACAGGCTCATAGTGAAAAATTGCATCCTTGGATATAAACATAGATATCACTAATTTAAAGGTCCGGGTCAAGCGACCACACAGTCTTTTTCAGAAAGTGATCTGATAGCCAACGTATGATACTTGCTACTAATTCTGTTTCAGATATTAAAATGCTTGCTATTCTTACATGCACGCTTTTTTAGCATTCTGAACCTCAATAGAATGCATAACAATTTATTAGTTTATTCTCGCAAGAGCTGAAATTGTGTTTGCAGCTATGTGTCGACGCACGCGTGTTCAATGTACACATCTGCAATTTTAGATTGTAATTTCATTATTAAAATTTGTAAAAGGGAAATAATAAAGTTTGACATGAAAATAATTCAGCGTGATTCGTCATAAATCTGACATAAATTTGATATAATTTGACATAAAATTATAAATCGCCGGCTTACTGACTACTCGCTAAGTCTATGCGCTGCACTCGCTCCAGCAGACTCACCAATGTGAAACTCAAGATGATTAAAATAAGTTGAAGTACACGAAGTGGAAGTACAATGAGAAGTTGGTTGTTGTCATCGCTGCTGCAGTAGCAGTAGCAGTGGCAATAGTAGTAGCAGTGGCAATAGTAGTAGCAGTAGCAGTGTCAGTAGCAGTAGCAGTAGCAGTAGCAGTAGCAGTAGCAGCAGCAGCAGCAGCAGTAGTAGCAGCAGCAGCAGCAGCAGCAGCAGCAGTAGCAGTAGCAGCGGCAGTAGCAGTAGTAGCAGCAGCAGCAGCAGCAGTAGTAGCAGTAGTAGTAGCAGCAGCAGTAGCAGTAGCAGCAGCAGTAGCAGTAGCAGCAGCAGCAGTAGTGGTAGTTAAGTAGTAGTAGCAGTAGTAGCAGCAGCAGCAGCAGCAGCGGCAGTAGCAGTAGCAGCAGCAGCAGTAGTGGTAGTTAAGTAGTAGTAGCAGCAGCAGCAGCAGTAGCAGCAGAAACGGCGTCGATATTAGTAGTTGCAGCATCAATAGCAGTAGCAGGCAGTAACATTAGCAGCAGTGGCGGCGGCGGCGGCGGCGGCGGCGAATACGGTGGCGGTGACGGTGACAGTGGCGGTGGCGGTGACGGTGACAGTGGCGCTGGTGGTGGCGGCAGCGGTAGCAGAAGCGCAATATACTGTAGTATTTTGCATGAACTGTGCTTGAAGTTGAAAAATGATTGGCCACTGGCTGTGCTTCAGTATGTATATTCAGTATTCCAGTATGTGCACTGTAACTGCATCAGTAGTAATGGTTGAAAACACCTGTAAGAGAAACTATTGCTTCAAGGCCTGTTTAAAAATCGTAAATTACAGTATAACGTAATAACTAGTACTGACATTTGTAATCCAATATCAGTGACGTACGCTTTCTGTATGTGTATTCGTCTACAATGCCCTGTTTCCGAATTCCGTCACAGAAAATCGCTTCCCGGTGGTCTGACAGGGAGTTAGATGTCAAATCTCCTCACTGTACACTTTGGACGGTTAGGAGAGAAATCGACAACTGTTTGTAATGACAGGTGTGCGTGTACCTGTGCTAATAAAAGTGCTCTCTTTTCATCATATATGCATAAACAAGCATAGCTTTGGAAGTTCCAATGTAAGTAGGTTCGCGTGCCTATTGTTCAGGCTCTAAGCACGCAATGCAGTGTCGTTAGTGTTTTATGAAAAACGGTAAAATTTATAAATCCTCGGCGCACCCCCCCCCCGCCCAATAATGACTGTCACTGGGATTGTAGGAATCGCCAAGCAATCATTTCATACAGTGAACTTCATTAATGCTGCAGCAAAGGTCATCGTACAGCCCGTGGGCGCGTTGAAAGCCAGTGCGAGAACAATGCGTGAAGGCTCGGCTTAATTCTTTTTAAGGCTTAAATCTTTGCTTATTTCGATATGATTGCCTGTATGTAGAGCTTGCTCATCGAGCAGCCGCCGGGGGGATGACACATGCGCTGGTGTGTCGGCGCGTCAATGCTTCGTCAGCAGGTTCGTTTTACGACGTTATACAACATTTCATTTCCGGATGCACTCGTAGTTTCGAATGCGAAGTACGTCTGCAGGCAGAAATGCTGGTGACAGACAATGGCTTGTTTATTTTTTTACTGCATAGATCACTGGGTGATTTCTACACGAGTCACGTGCACACTGCGTACGAGGCCGTAGGTGTTTAACCGCATCCAGCGTTCGGCTTTACAGTTTTCCCTAAATTCGATTGCAAATGGATTACAACAACATGTTACCACTAGTGATGGTAATTTGGCGAGAAGGATTTATGAGGCTCTCGTTTAATTAAATAAATGCCGTCTGACTAATTATATGGTCGTTATTATATGTATTTATTATACAGCGTAACTCATGGGTACGCTAGCGTAGGCCTATAGTAATCGATGCAGAGTGAGCCTGTGGCATGTATTATGTAATCTTTGCTCGTAGTGTTTAAGACACTCATATGGGCGCGTGTGGTTCACGTGGCTCGGTTAGGCCATAATAAAAATATTGTTTGTTTGCTCACCCTCACCCGACCGACCCGCCAAAAAGGGGCCGACTCGAAAATATTTATTGATCTTTCCCATTCTTTTTTTTTTACAAATTGTATCGCTGTACATTATATAAATCTGTAGGCAATACATTATATGTACCAAGCAAAACAAACATTCAACATAAAAGGCATCTCCACACAAGCATACTCGAGCATGTAGACACCATGCTGAATTTGTAAAAAGACCGTCCTCGAAAAAAATAAAAAGCCTACTTACCTATCCAAACTTCTCAGCCTGGGTCGGGTGAGGACAAAGAAAGAATTTTTTAAATTCTGGCCTTACGTTGCGTGGAACATGGCCGCTGCGAGGCATGACGCGATAACGTTACACGTGTACTAATCGGTTTGTGGTCAATTCGTCCAAATAGATTAGGTTCGTATCGGTGACATCAGAGGGGCAGATCAGACTGATCGACGTGCCCGGGGTTACGTCATGTGCAGCGTGTATCTCTGCACGCTGTCGGCTACGCTCGACGTCGGCGCGTGACCCACCATGCTAGCTCTAGTACTATAGCCCGCGTTCAGTAACTGCCGCAGGCCTGCGGCAGTTACTGAACGCGGGCTATAGTACTAGAGCTACCACCATGCATGACTGTCTACGACACCTCTATACCTGAACGCGCTCGGCAGACATTCCGCAATACAGCAAGACATACATAACCGGAGATGATATATATATATATATATATATATATATATATATATATATATATATATTATACAGAGGCCGAATCTTCACCATGCACATTTTATCACCCACTCTGACGTAAGAGTTCGCAGCGTCTTCGGGACGACGGGGGCGTCGTTTCAGCTTGCAGCCAACCTCCACTATACACGGTCGCTCGGCACTCGATGTTCGGACGCTCTCGTGTTCAGGCCACACTTTACCGTAGGTCATCAGCCAGCGGGGACCCTCTCGACACGTCTGGCTCGCCGAGCTTATTCAACGTCGGTTGATGGCGCCCGTGTCTAGACAGATAATTCAGATCGAGATCGTCACTGCATTCGCGGGTGATGTTTAGTGAGCACACGGTGGGCACAAGGCCGATGCCCGCTGCGTGACGAGCGGATGAGTGTACGTCACTTATTCGTTGCAGGTGGAGTGAGCTTCTGTCGTGTATGAGATCTTATAATTTCTCTCTGCTTCGATCGTTTTCTCCCCTGCGTTGCAATGCCTCGCCTCGCCTCACCCCTATCTCTCTCTCTCTCTTCTCTCTCTCTCTCTCTCTCTCTCTCTCTCTCTTCTCTCTCTCATCTCCTCTCTCTCTCTTCTCTCTCTCTCTCTCTTTCTCTCCCTCTCTCTTTCTCTCTTTTTCTCTTTCTTTCTCTGTCTGTCTGACACACGAACGCGCTCTTGTTCTCTCTGCCTTCCTTCTCTCTTCTCTTCTCTCTCTCTCTCTCTCTACTCTCTCTCTCTCTCTCTCTCTCTCTCTCTCTCTCTCTCTCTCGCTCTCTCTCTCTCTCTCTCTCTCGCTCTCTCGCTCTCTCGCTCTCTCGCTCTCTCTGTCACTCTTTCTATTTAAATCCGTACTTCTCCGTCGCTGGCCGCTCGCACGCGAGTTTTGACGCAGAATGAAGCTGCAGCTTCTACCGGTGCTGCTGCTGCTGCTGCAGCGACGAGTAGATGCTCATGTCCTGCTGCTGCTGCTGCTGCATGCCACAGTCGCACAAGCATCCCCCTGCTGAACAAACTTGGGTTAATGCCGACCGTACCAAATGTACCGCATCAGCGGGGGTGGCAGGTTAGTGGGGCAGCCAACGACGAAAACAAGGCGATGCGCGAGTGAGTGTCTGTGTTCACCTGCCCTGAGGGGCGCCAACCCAAACAGGCTGGGCGAGGTGTACTAGATGATCTGACGTAATTCGGTGGGGGTGGGGGTCATGATCGATAAACAATCCATCGCTGTTGCAGTTTTTCGTGATGAAGCTGGATTTGCAGGATGCTGGTAATTTGCATGCGTCGTCCCGGTTCTAACAGCAGTCAGCTGAAGCTACTAATGCGTATCTTGGTTATGACATGATCAATTCATGGATCGTGAATTTAGATTACTCATGTTTATAAACGCGGTGGCTTTTCAATGAATGATTTTACGCAAGAAAAAAAGCCACGGTTTATTAACAGATGGCACGCATGGTTTGAATACTAAATCTTCAATAGTAAATAAACTAGTGAATAATTGTGAAGTGTGTGTATGCGTGTACGTGTGTGTGCGCGTGTGTGTGTGTGCGCGCGTGCGAAGTATATTTACTATGTTATGCAGCTTAAATTGCGTCTGTTGTGTAATACACCTGAATCTATCCGTCATATAGTTGTGTGACAATGTATGTGAGGCTGCATGTCACAGAGAAATTTATGCACAATTTGTTATATGAAACGTTTATGTACAAAGATGATAACGCCATGGATGTAATAGTGTTCAATAAGATTTGCCTCGCTATTGATTATATTTAGCATTACACATGTTCACATATTTATTAAATAAGATATGTAAATAGAAACACAATTTCCTTATATGGGTAAGTATAGAAGCAGAATTTCTTAAACAGCTCAGGGACACGGAGATTGCATTTCTTTCACTTGTTTTACATTCCGCAAAAACCATTAGCGATTTGTGATTTTTTTTTCTGATATAAAGCAGCTGTTGACACCTGTGTCGTATCTGCTAGGAACATCATCAGTAATCTGCATTCTATTGTGCTCGAGTATGACCTAATTGCATAAAGAAATCGAAAAAAAAGATTTCGTTGACAACGAGGCGGTTTAAAAAATATAATGGGACCAACGATGAAAATGGCTCGCCGAGAAAGAGAGTCGTTTGTCCACGCCTGCGCCTCGCACATTAATTGAGACTCATGTCCCGCCTGCTGTTGCTAACGAAGCAGCAATGATTGCAACGCCTCATTTACGGTTGAACAATCCCCGTCGGAGACGGTCGGGGTTTAACGGTGACAGACCCCCGGGGGAAAACGTTGCCTGCACCACCCAACACTATGTACTTACGTTGATTGAAATCTTCCCGATGTAATGGAGGTTTAGTGCTTAATTCCAAGTATGAATATGATGGAAGTCATTATGTTTGGCTAAGCGCTCCTCTTCTGTGATCGGTGTGAGCCTGTAGTTCTTGGTGTTTGTACGCGCTGGCACGACTAGAGTAATAGATTGAAAACTTGAACATATCAAATTTAGTTGTGTGCTGTTTTCCTCCATGTGTCAACAAAGTCGATTTAGGTTCGGCGATTCGGTTCAATATTCTTCACGTTCATACAGCTTCCTTCGATCAGCTATATACATGTGGCTGTAGACACGTGCTGGTACGATGCACACGCAGCTTCAATTAGTAACCTCCACGTTTACATAGCTTTCTGCTGCATGGCGGTATACGGATATATCTTATAATAATTATGTGTTAAGTGGTTTTTTGTGGTTTTCTTTTCCCCGTCTGTTTCTTAACCCCACACTCCCTCGTCTGCCATCGTCCCCACCCCTCTCTTTCCCTCTTCTCTCTCTCTCTCTCTCTCTCTCTCTCTAGCTTTCTTCACCCTCTCTTCCTCCCCTCTTTCGTTATCGCCATCCGATGTCACCCTCCTATCTCCCACCCCCTCTTTATTCTTTTCGCTCTTCCTTTTCCCATATTTATATATATCACACTCTGTCGCTGCCTTTATCCTTCTCTCCCTCTCCTCTTTCTTTCTTTTTTGAAAAATAAGAGGTGTCCGTCTTTCTGGATTGCCACTAATCTTGTTGTCGCACATATTTAATGTTCTTTCTGTCAACACTGTTCTGTCTACACTTTATGGACAAGTTGTTCGTGTTGACAATCAAATTATCTGATAAAATTTTTACTCATTATATTTTTCACGCTAAGAACTTAATGCAGCGGCTCGTGACTTCAAATGCGGGACAGCATCAGTGTTTTTAATGGAAAAGGGGACGGACAGGCAGTAGAGTGTGATGCCAGAATCCTCGTGATCATTATCACAATGGTTTCTAATTAACTGTCACTTGCATAGTGCAAACATTGCACGTTGGCAAGGGAGTTTTTGGCAGCCGTATGGGCTCAAACATGGCGCATTATATTTCCTATATTTTTTAATCTACCAAATTCACCCCTTGTAATATGACACTTTAATCACGGCATCAATTGTGTGGCTAATTTAAACCAAAGATGGCATCTTTCATTATACAGTGTAATGCTTTTAGCCCGTCTTTGTCGAGAATTTTAATAAGCTGTCGAATATCACAACTATCTGCTAACAAACAGCGTGTCACGGGCAATGCATAGCTGCACCCTTCAAACTTGTTTCTCCCCGCACGTACTAAACTGGTTTAACGCCTGTTCTTATCTCTGCCTTATAATTCTCGTTCAAGATGTTTTCAGATAATGCGGCAAGCAGCATTGTTATTAAAGAAAGGACAAGATATTATATATCTTGTACAGATCATAAAATTTTATTTCACGGTCTATGGGGGAAAGCTGCCCTTCTTTGACAGAGTATAGCGCTGAGAACTTCGACTGTATGTCACCCACTGTGCACTAGTGAGAACCGCAGTCTACCATCTTCCTAAATGTTAGAACAGAATACATCCTTATCTGCAACTACATTATTGTTTCCCGTCCCTCCATTAATACCCTGCGGCCCCACTCAACCACTAGATTCAATAATGTAATCCAAAAACAGGATATAGGCTCGCGTTGTAACCCTATCCTGTGTTTGGGTTACATTATTACCGTATACGTATCTACCCCACCACTAACACTCTTTCTCTTTCACAGCGACACATAATGCTAACCGCTGTGCTCCAAATCCTACCCTGCTGCGACTCTGCTACGCCATGTTTTTGTCTCCATTTTTCCAATCTAGTAATCTAGTAATCTTACGTAGATGCAAGAGGTGGCTTTGTGCGCGCGTTCGGCGGCTCTACTGGCTCCAAACACCCGAATTTTACAGCGTGTGTGTGCTCCGCGATTCGCAATACAATTCGTATTGCGTTGGCAGTTCGCTGTATTTAGAAGGTTTGTGTGGACGGCGCCGCAGCGTATTATTAATGTTACTAAAGAATATGCCGCGCATGAGACGGTAGACTTTCATGTATAGCGCCTAACTACTAGTAACACGCATTGGAGAGAGTTGTGTGCCCGAGGCAGCGCGCGTCCGGTACGTCACTGCCTCATTTGCATCTAGATGAAATTCGTTGCAACCTGCAGCTAGCAGAATGCAATTTTCACTGACCGTCGCTCACTCGTTTGTAATCACCCGCAATGTAATTAGACGTTACGAGCATTTTCGTGATGTTTTCTGGCAGTGTTTCCTTCAGGTAGATAGTCGAATAATTGTCTTTTGGGGGGGGGGGGCTGTGGCGGTGCTATAGAATGACTGTTTATAAGTCGTTGATAATCAGAAAGGCCTAATGAAGCCTGATATGCCCAGCCATAGGGACGTTAGGAGGCTAAGAAGTCTAAGGTGTTGCATGATGCAATGGTGCAATACAGATGCAATGCGATGATATTATTTCCGTCGTCGCTGAAGTGTAATGAATGGCGTCGTCTTAACATCTGGTTTTCAGAAAATTCAGTTCCGTAAAGTAACACTGTAGTATGGACTTGGCAGCCCTTTCTACAACACATACGTTTACGTTCTTACGCTACCTTTCCGCCACCATGTGCGTAATGATAGATGTGCATCTGGATTTGCACGTAAAAATCCCTGGCGTCAGTAGTAAAATGAGCCGTTCGACCGGGCAAATCTCGTTTTATGCCGCCACCATACTGGTGTGCGGGTAGAGCATAATATATTACCGTATAATAACGCCGTGCGAAAGCATTCGAAGGCCGAACAACGGTAATGTACAAATTGCGACTTTTTTGCACCTGTGTTGTGTGGGCGTTGTGAGTGTGCGTGCATGTAAGAGCTAGATGAGAGCGATAATAGCTTCAGGAACAGTTGTGGCGCCTGGTGGAGTACGGAACGCGAATGCATGCGTGCCAGCCCGGCGGCGGGGGTGGATACGCGTTGCTATGGTCGTGATTCCTATGAGGATGGGTGAGTATACACGCTGCGTGACTGAATGTGTGTTTGGAACGTTGGCGTTGTGTATGCCCAGGATGAAATGTTTTTTAGCGTTGGTTAAAGTATGACAAAGCTACGCGCGTGAGTGGACTGGCAGATTAATGCGTTTCGTTACCATTTGATGGATAGACTCATGAATGTATTTCAAATGTTAATGGCACCTGATATCAATGGCAACGACTGAAATCGAATAAATTAAAATCGTAAAAAAATCGAAAAACAACAAAAAATTCAATGAAATGGTGGCGCCTAATCCTGCGTTGTATGCTATCAAGACCATCATATGTCCCGTATGAGGGCTCGTGGTGCGCTGCATGATATAGGAAGATGGCGGTGATATAGTCATTGTGTTACAACGATACTCGGGGGGAGGCCAAAGAGAATAGGTGCAGCTTCATATGGGGAGACAGGAACACATGTAGCAGGTGACGTCAGGAGGACAGTGGGAAGCCGCGGGTGAGCTATGGCGGGAAGGAAATCCCTGTCGTTGGTCATTTTCAATGGGCTGTGGTTGCATCTGTAACTGGTTACGTAGCACTTTCAATTAGCGGTTTAGAGGCGGATAGGTGCAAGGAGGACGAAAAAAAGAGAGAAAGATGATGGAATGGAATAGGGAGCAAGAGCATTCGAGAGAGAGAGAGAGAGACGCACACACACACACACACACACACACACACACACACACACACACACACACACACACACGCGCGCGCGCGCGCGCGCGCGCGCATGCACGCACGCACGCACAGAGAGATAGAGAGACGAACTAGGGGAGAAAGCGTGAGTGCAAAATTTAGAGAGTTTAGGGAGAAGGAGAGACACATAAAGGAATTATTGTGGAAGAGGATAAAAGGCGTGGAAAGTAAAGAAGGCAACGGGAGAACGAAATACTGAACTTATAAGGGGAGAATACAGAGGTAAAGATTGTGTGCGTGCGTCCATCTGTCCGTGCGTGCGTGCGTGCGTGCGTGCGTGCATGTATGTATGTGCATGTATGTGTCTGTTTGCTGCCTGTGTTGGTATGCGTGCGTGTGTACAAGCGTGTGCGGTGAGAGATTTATTTTAATGTCGTCCATAATTACGAATTGATACTCGCTTAATTTTTTTAATTTTTGCACGAACGATGAAAATTTTCATAGCTGATTCGCTCTTTGTTCGCACGAAATCTGGGATATACGTTGTGTGCGGGAATTTGAGCTGCTGGATCAAATATTTAACAATGTTATGAGGGTGTGATTGCATTAACTTTGAAATGCGTTGGTCAACGCATGAAAAAGCCATTACAGCCCATTTCTCAGTTGAAGCCCGTTCCTCCCGATGTTGCTGAAGCTGATACCGATGCTCAATCCCTATGATGATGATGATGATGATGATGATGATGATGATGATGATGATGATGACGATGGTGATGATGATGACGATGATGATGACGATGACTATGGTGATGATGATGAATCCCGTTGCTTAGTTTGATGCTAAGGATCAGGGCTCGGGCTGATGCAGCAGCTCACTCCACGGAGCGACACGACAGCTCGTTCTCGCGACTAATGCTAATGCTCATGCGTGGGGAGGGCGGCACAAGAGCCAAAGCTCACTCGCGAGGAGGATGATTCCAGGGGTCAATTCGTTCGCTGATCACCGAGGGTCGCTCCCATGGATAATTCATGGTGTGATTCCAGCGCTTGCTGTAAGCATGCAGCTATGACGTATACGACCTGCAATCCGTCTGTTCATGCACATTCGGCATACGAGATATAATGATCATAATTATATATCGAGTGATAATGCCTGGTCGGCCAAAGGTTTGATGCCTGGGGGATGAAAATTGGTCCATGTGGTTAACTTGACACGGTGAGTGTCGTGGAATAGGTGCTGTTGGCCTCAGTGGTCACTGGAAATCACATGAGGTCATCATCAGAGGTCGAAAACAGTTATTTGCGGCTAACGAAGCCAGATAGAGAGTTCGTTATGAAGTACAAAAATGTTCCTTGACTCCATAGATTGGTGGGCGGATGAGGCCAGGTCCGACCTCCGAGGTCACTCGGGGACATAAGAGAACAACATTTCAATTTCTAGTTAAACTAAGCGAGATTCGGACATTGTTCGGGAGTACTAATGGTTGGGCGGATCACGTCATGTAAGGTAGCTATAGAAGTCCTTTTCATTATTATATGATAGACATTTCTATAACCTTACTGAGCATTTCTTACTACGCAATAGAATAGAACTTCATAGAACATACCTTCACATTCCATATGGCACAATTCTTGACTAATGGAATTTAAGGTCGCTAGCCTTAATCTAACATCGCCAAGCTTCTCCTATGGTCAGCTTCACGTTGGGTGTTCAAGGGTTGGATCCCCACAAAACCTCTTCATTCTTGCCCCAGAAGGAAAGACTAACAATGTTATATATCCAGAAACTTTGGAAGCATAAAATCATGTATTATCTTTCAAACTGTTTTGTCAGGATACTGTTTAGCCATCCATATTCTGTTTCTCTTTTACGGCTCTATCCTTAGAAATTCTTAGTAAATATATGTCAGAGTTTGCTCCACAAGTTGTTCCTAATCTTTTTCTTTCGAGCAACGCCTGTACCCCAGCTAGTACGCTCATAAACATGCAGCATGCACTCTTTTACTCGAATCCAGTTGATTATAGTAATACTCACGTGGACCAGAAAATAACCGACGATCTGCAGGTTTGATATTTTCAACGTCGCCCTACACACCTTTTGCGTAGCAATAATATTCCAGACGCGCTTGTGTGCATGGCACGAGAGATTAATTGCACATTGTGATTTGAAACATCGTTTTGTTAATTATACAATTGTTAGTACAAACGTAGTCCGTTATACGTTGCATTGTAAAACACGTCTCAATCAATATATACTATTCTTCGATTTTAAACCGGAATGTTGGCTTTCCGGTCTGTGTTTATCTTAAGTGTTCTGATTAGAATTTCAGAGTAAAAATCGCCAAATCGGAGCCGCTATTTTTAACGAAACCACCATTATAGTTTGACATTTCTAAGAGCAGCCAAAGCTCGTGTATTTTTGTTGGGAAATATTATCGCTTTGCATTATGCAGTGGGAGTTACCTAATGAAATAAAAACACCCCGTGCACAGAGCTTCCTGTCACCCCGAATTCCTTAAATGTATTTACGTATTCTGTTTTGTCTTTTCCTTGCAAGCATTTTTTTACGTAGTTAGTAAGGGGATTTAAGAACGATGCACACAAGTAATAAACACCTAAAATATAGTGGTACTCACATAAACAATGATCAATTTGTCTAGTGATTTTTGGTGCCCTTATATGATCTTGTTTAGAACTATCCCTTTCGTTTTCAGGTTTGTCATTAAGACGATAAAAATAAAATCACGTGTTTTCCCCGTTAACTGGTTAACTGTAATATATGGCTGTAGAGTAAAGATAGATAGTTAATAGAGCACTTATCCAGTATGGTAGTCTCCATCCCTTGTAAGAGGTTTAGTCGAAGATTTAATACGCACAGCATTGGCATTAGATTTCATGTGGTCAGCAAGCATGCCACTATACCAACAGAGACGTTAACCCTTCAAATAACCATCACTAAAGCCAAATCTCCCGTAAGATGTAAGCTTATTGTGTGTCATTTTCATGGTTGTTGTGCGATTTTTTCAAGCACTACGATTATCGTTCTTCTTGTAACCAAAATCTACTACTGTTTTCTCATGTTCAATGCTCCTCCCAATTACCAAATCTCTACCAAGTTGCAGATATAGTCTTTCTCAAGTTCAGTGTCAAACATGGTTTCTTTTTAACATATCATTTAGACAACTGCACAGTTTTCTTGTCGCGCGTACACTGTATATGTACTTACTCTAAATGCAGGAAATACCTTAGAGCAAGTAGTATGTCTATCTAAATCAGCACACGCTCGATCTAATAAAGGCAGTTTACGTGGCGAATGCTTTAAGAACAGCATAGGTGAAGAACATACCTAGTCTAGACTAGTTTACAACTATAATTTCGGTTTCACCAACTACGCAACACGATGTTTCATTAGAATGACAGATGATCTCTCCCTGCTCCGTGGTCGGTTTAGCTTTCTCCTGTCGTCTCCTCGTATCATGTTCTTGTGAATAGGGTAAGAATCGATTGGAGTTCATGAGGGCATAGAGGATCAGGTCACCGCTATATATAGTATTGAGTAGAATTTCAGCTTGCCGATATACGAAGTAGACAGAGTTCAGGTCCCGGCAAGGCCATACTGCCGATAGCATCTCGTCTATTCATTGTCAAAACACTTTACTCGAATGCTAGCGCACAAATAAAGTCGTGGAAAATGTCTTCTGCAATAAGGAACCGTCGTTGCGGGAGGTGGTCGTGATTGCCACCGCGTGAGAGTCGAACTATTGTGCTGCCCCCTTTCCACGCGCATGCACGCAGCTGAATTCAGATGCGATGACCTACGTAATGCAAATGTTGCTCGGCTATCTAAGATAGGAAGTGCGTTAGAACTGACGCGTCGGGCTTGCTATTACAGTGCCAGTTTGTGCGCATTTTCGCGACGTGTCTCGACATTTTATCGCAAGTAAATGTTATTAGCACAACGACACATGGGAGAGGTTGCGCACAATCTGATTTCGCTCCCTGGGCGCCGGCCAGGACTGGTTAATAATGTGCAGCGCGTTTGAGATGTAAATTTGTCGACGAAAAAATATATCAGTCGGAATAGACTTTCACAACGACGTGACACATGACATCATATCGCCTGCCCGGAGTTTCTTAAGAAAATCGATAGCGTCTCTGCTTTCCACACATATCAGACTAGCATGCGAAGCCCAACTTTAAGCGACAGATATTTGAGAAGAGAACGGGTGTGTAGAGAGCGGGGGAAGAGTGAGAGGGAGGAGAAAGACGTAGCAGTGCTGTCCAGTCCGTGCGACAAAATTCGCCAGTATGAGTATACGTAATGACTGGCGCCAGCGGGCGAGCGCATATTACAGCATTGGAATTCTAGGCGACATGAAATTTTAATTGTATATTATTTTAATTTTATATTAAGAACAGAAAACCGGGAACTGCGTTTTGTGCGGAAGGGGTGGGCACATGAGATCATAGAAAATTTTAAAAATGATATTTGAAACGCAGCATAAATGTGAAACCCTCTGAATCCCCTGTGCCAACGGGGCTGAAATCACACGGTTTCCCCCCACACTCAGTCATGACGTAGGTCCATGCATGGTCTCATGGCCGCAGTGAGGCGAGTATTGGCCTTCCGATGGGCCGAGTGGTAGGATAGAGAGAAAGCGAGAGAGAGAGAGAGAGAGAGACAGTATGAGAGTGTAAGAAAGAGGGAAAGCCATAGACGACATGTTACAGAAAGGTTTCTGGGCACACTATAGCGAGTCTGTATAGGTGCGTGCCCGAGCATATATTATGGTTAACGTTGTTAAATATCGTTAGTTATAGACAACGCATTGTTTGCGCTGAGTAATGAAAATGGTACATTAATTACCGGTGTAATTAATGGGGCCATAATCAGCCGTTAGCCAGTGATCTTGTCTAATAAGTACTTGTTGTTGACAATTTAGTCGGACTCAAGGCAACCATCATTACTTTATATTGCACGCACATATGCATGTTACGTTCTAAAGCGCAGTACAAATGTACTGATGTTTACATTGCAAAACAAGTTTATACATTTCTGCGTAATATAAATATTCACCCATCTGTTGGCTGGTGTTAAATCAATGATAGGGTCATAACACTGTCGTATATCGGCTCTTACTTCGGAGTGTGAGTATAACGAAACGAATGCTGAATTTAAGAACTCTTTGTAAATGTAAACCTTTTGTAACTTTTTGTAACTTTTTGTAACTCTTACAAAGAAACTTTTTGTAATGGAGCAGGCGTTGCTCGGAAGGACATCACGGTTTGCGTTTTTTTATTCATTCTCATAGTAATATCAAATCTGAACATTTTAGTTTGCCCTGCGTTTCAGAAAGCAAAAGTTGTCACCGTTTTCATTGTGCTCAATGTAGTAAAATGCGTTGCGTAGCATTTCCTGTGTGCGCAATGTAAAAACATGGTAACCATACAACTTGCAATTCATTAGCGTTGGCGCCCAAAAATACAAAGATTTGGTCACGCATGTTATAGGTTTATTCTGTTTGCAATCTTCTTATTAGATGGGCATTGTCGAAAACCACATTTATCGATATAGAAGTAAGTGAGTGTGGAAATGAGAAGCTAAAAATTTGAATACGGAAGCATTAGTTGATTGAACGACTACTGTGATTGTATCTGTACGGACCAAAATAAGTAATTGAACCAAAGATCTCAACTGTACATAATATATAGAAGTATGTAATATGCTTTGACCGCATCTGCCAAGTAACCGTAGCGTTTGTCAACCTCTTGCAGATTAAATGCCCGTATTTTGATTAATTAGTTTATCATTCAGTAGCTTTACGCTATTAACACCTCTTGGATCATCATTTCACTATGTTAATGTTCATCTGGTGGCATTTCATTAGCTCGCATAACATGGTCGATCTCACTACATATTGTATCTGATAGACAAAGCTATTACGACTACATACATCAATAATTATATCGGTTCCTATGTGCACTACACTGCAGAAATTTTGTTACCCTAGCATAAATACCATAATAATAATAATAATAATAATAATAATAATAATAATAATCGTATAAATCCCAGTACTAAAACAAATAAGATTTACATTTGCTGTAAATATATAAAAATAATGCAGACGCAATAAAAGCATGCACATGTGTCCTTTAATCTTGAAATGGCATGAAATATGCATGTACTTCTCGCTTGCCCTGAATGTGCGTGCACTCGCTATCTACAAGATAAGCGCAATATCTGTGTCTGGGTGCCGGATCTCCTCTTAATCCTAAACTACCGGTTACAACTATACGTGGCATATAATATACACAATGTATATATATATATATATATCTTGGCGCGCACCCTGTCTGGTTTTAGGTTATAGAAATTTTACTTTGCGACGACAGAATTTGTAAAAACACGGAAGACAGAATTGGTCAATCAGCTCACAGTTTTCTGTCAACCGGTTAACGCTTTTTTTCTATATAGTGTTCTATATTTATATTTATATCTGTATTTTTTAGTTTTATTTGTTTCTATATAATATTGACAACGACGCTTGGTTCAAACAGTACACAACGAGAAAGAGAAAAGAAAACTTCGCTCATCTACTCCATAAAAAAATGTAATGTTTTGTACGCAACGATATTTTCATAATGGAGTTATTTGCACACTATCACTATGGCACGCGTGCCACAAAATGACACACTATCTCTATGCACACTGCATCTCTACACTGCAGATAGTGCTTTACGCTAATGTAATTATGGTTTTCTTTTTAAAACTTATTGCTCCACTGCTGCATTCATTATTCAAGTAGCACTTGTGATTCTCTACCTTCCTTTGAAACATAAACATCATGTTTTGGTCGCGAAGGCAACCCAGGCAACGCCGGGTCCTCCGCGAGTCTATTTATGTAATACACTTGCGTCTACGTTTTTATTGAAGCATGGATCCTGTTTACTAATACAGGAGACGCGTTTATGCTTGAATAGATTTACAGGCGTCTTTCACTTGCCGTGAATAAGTGAGTATTGAATAAGAAGCCGTTTTCTATCATTTTTACTATAAGTAATTGAAAAATTTAAGCCATTGGAAATGTGTTTACAGTGAATAACACACGCAGTCCATACGGCTGAATTCTTTCTCTGCCCGAGAATTCTTTGGTATTAGGATACGTGCTATAAATGCGCATCCTGACAGTCTGGCTGGCATTCTCTGCAAATTGTGTGAATTTTGGTATCGGGAAAAGTAGATAACGTGTAAAAAAATCTGCACTTAATAACTAAAACTAATGTTATTGTATGTAATAATTGTTCATGCATTATTGCTCAGTCGAGGAACCGTCGCGATCGAGCGTCTTAATTGTGCGCCTAGAAATATGTGATTTGCATCTAATCTTTACACACAGCTAGGTCTAGTGTGGAAATCCTTGAATGCTGCATTTATCTTGTTACGAATTTTCAATTAACAGCTCGAAATCTAACTATTTTGATTGTGCTCTGGGATGGAAAATTTTCGTATTTGCGTCGCACGTGAAGCTCATTACAGCTACGATTAGTTGCGGTTGCAAGCCCATATGTGAATACAATGCATGAATATATCTCGTGTGGTGCAATATGAATATGAAATTTTCAATCTTGTCAGATAATGTACGTTTTTACTGCCCGTACTGTATAGTATAAGATGTAGATTCCATTTAAAATGTGTTGGATGAACATTTTTATTAGGCAGTGCCTCATGTGTACTGGTTAATTAAAATATTAGTGCCAGTGTAGTAAATCGAGTGGCGAATTCAACGGGGGCAGATGGCGGTCTCCCCCTTCACATTCGTGACTACAGTCGCATTTATTACAGTGCGTAGCAAACATTTCTCATCGTTGAATTTGAGAAAAGGTCTTTCAAAATAAATAGAAACGTGTAGTCAATATCCATCGGATTGCAACCACATTCTTTCATGGAAACATTCTTTGCGGTGTGTCCAACTATCCCCCTGATCTGTGCTCATTGGATTCAGAATTCCTTGACGTGCCCCTGGAATTTTGTTCAGCTATGCGGTTGATGCCACAAATATATTTGTCCACATGTACGATTACAGTTCCATATACAAGTGCATATATAATAAATGAATCGCTTTCTATCCGCAGGTGGCATCAAAGGTTGGCTTCGATGACGAGCAAGTTTTAGCACATGTTGAAGAGCTGATGACGGAACTTGAACCCGAGGATGACGATGGTAACCATGGCGATGACGACAATGATGATGACGATGATGATGCTGTCGACGTCAGTACGGCGAAGGATGAGGAGATTGAGACTGATTCCGAGGAGGATGGAGAGGACATGGAACACTGACACCACCTAAAACGAATCTCCATACGATTTGCGTGCATGACTCGATTGAATGTGGCGGCCGATTACCACCATTTTTTTACCAACTTGCCAACCACTTTGTCTGTCTCGAACAATTAAATGTGTGTGAGTAAAATTGCGCAAGACATGACGAGATTTACGATAAATTAGCGTTGTTTTATTAAGCTACTGCGCAGAAAACTTTCACATAGATACCATTAACACAGACGCTTCAATGGACTGAGCGCGCATGCGCAGTCAGCACGAGTGACGTCACTGATGGGAATACTTCCCGTGTGATAGGTAATCAAATTTTGTATAAATAATTGGATTTGGTATTACGTTTGATATGTTTTTGGTTATACTCGTGTTTGTGTTTTGTATGCGCCGATGTGGTTGTGAGTACAGTTTCATATACACCGCATTTCTCGACCTGGGAAACGACAACGTGAAGTCTTGTCGAACACAGGAATAGTTGTTGAGTGATGTCACGGCCCGTCATAGCTTTGCCATGCGCCACCTACCGCCCCCGCAGTCACTGAATTTGCGAATTTGCCACAGTAGCAAGTCTGTTCATTTGTTTCCATAAACCTGGATCGTCAGCAGACATCGAGAGAGAGGGTAACTTCTTCGCTGCTGATTCGATGGCACCTAAACAAATTGCTTATCCGTGGGCGTGATGTGCCGACATTGAGTTTTCTAGTCTCTGAGCCCTCCCGTTGAGTACTTAATGAGAGCTTTCGAAATGCCACTCATTGCAGAAGAAGTCGTATCGCCATTAGTTCTTTGTGTACACCTCAGGCACACTAAAATGGATTTTTATCTGGAACGTTGGTAATTTTATGACGCTTAATAATCGATGAGGTAAGTCGTCTTGGCCATGTGCCTATAAATAGCAAATGTGTCCTCCTGGGTCAGACAGTATTGCCGTCTGGGAAGCCGATCCTGGTTCTGCTCGGGTAATATACATAATCGATTGCCGTTTTCATTACATCTGTTAGTGTCTATAAGAAGTGCGCCACATTCGGTATAATCGGTGCTTACACTCCAGTCCTCTTCTCTCTCGCGCGCCAGATTGTGGACAAGATAATGTGACACCTGCTTTAATAATATAGATGGCGTTACACTGGAAGGCAACCCGTGACGATTTGAATGACGCAGACTGACAGCTTTACGGTTGCGCGAAACCGACACGGGGATCTTGTAACAGACACGATGTTTGTAATGAGTATTAAAGTAACTTAAAGTGATTACGTCACCGTAAATAGTAAAAAAGTAACTTTAGCCGCATGACGCGAAAACCGAAAACCGAAAAACCGAAAACCGAAAACCGGAGCTACTTCTCCGACTAAGATTACGCTTCAACAACGATGCGTAGATGATGCGTAACGGTGATAGTAAATTCTGTCGTCGGCTCGCGTAGTAGGTATTGGCATTGCCGCCAGCAGTATCTGGGGTGATACTCCATTAGGAGTGTTCCCAACTTTAATGTCATTAATGGTCATAATAACATATATATATATATATATATATATAATTATATATATATATATATGGTCATGGTCATATATTAGTTTGTGGTTTAATGTCATTTAGGTTAGGGTTAGGGTTAGGGTTAGGATTATCAATCATTAATCATTAATCATTCATCATTATTCAATAATGATATCAAAGTTGGGAACACTCCTAATGGAGCGTTAGCCAGTATCTGACAATGCTCGTTGCATGCACGCGGGGTTCTGGTAGTGTCGCTAGGTGGCGTTGATAGTGGCGATGCTGCCAGAAGCAGCCGACAACGCTCGACGCACACATGCGGGCGCAGGTTCCGGTGGTGTCACCAGGTGGCGCTGCTATTGGCGCTGTCGCCAGTAGCTGCCGACAACGCTGATCACAAGCAGAAAGTTCAAGCGGAGAACAGCGGCAATAAAATTCGCGCCGACATTTATCTCGTTTGTGCGCTGAGAAATTCCACCGGGGCTGCCAGCACCTAACTGCCTATTAATTCTATTGCGCGAGATCCAGCGTGTGGTTCGCAGTGTTGATTTGGGTGCTCCCATGTCGAAATCTCTGTAGCTATTAATGTTGAGTTCATTGTGCCACGTAATTATAATAGCGACATCTGAATTTCAGCAGAAATGATTGCGTTTTTATAAATAAAAAAAGGCATTTTCCGACTGCCTGCGACTTTCTATAATGTTAATCAATCAGAATTACTACATTAAATATGAATTTAATTAGAATGTAGCGTTTTCATATAAACTTGCGACTGAAATAGCGTAGTAAAATACTAAATTAATAGATTATCCTGTTGAGCTTAGCTTGATGCAAATTACCGTCATTTCTGCTCACTGGAAGTCACTATATGAATACGCGGTAATTTGATGCAATTCTCTTGCGAATTTTCTGAGAATTCTTCATTCTTATGGCAATAAATATACTGTAGGTTAATCATGATGGATGGCAGTTTACAATCGACTTTGAGGGAGAGTATCCGGAAATGGCGTGATTTTTAGTTAGCTCGTGGGTAATAGCTGTTGTCCCCATGAGTTAGTGTCACCGGGCCGATACTTGCCGCACGATGATAATTTTCTGACGCAATATCCACGGGAGAAAGAAAGTGTCGTCACGGATGTTGATCTCATTTTTTCTTTCTCTCGCGGACATTTTTTTCTTTGCTTATCTGTACTTTCATACACGTTTACCTGCCGATGTAGCAAATTTGCGGCTAGCAATACGCGCGATATCAATGTCAGAAATAAAACTATTATTTTCGACATGACTTTTCGTCGCGTAGTTCGATGAGCTTTCCGCGCGAAATGTGAATCACCGTTGCTTATCGCGATGGCCCGTCTATTGCGGTATGTCTCGTGCAGTCTTGCACTGCGTCGTACACAGTTATACATATAGTTGAGATGGCTAGCTGTTAGCAGTTGGTCGGTACAGCTGGAGGGTAAGTCGGTTGTGTTGCGTCGCGCGATGCACTCTCAGCGCATTAGTAAATAAATGGAAGTTGTCATATGTTTACGACAGCGGAACACATCGCCCAATGCATTTTTTTTATAATAAACTAAACGAAGCGTGCACGCGCACAACAGAACGCGCGTGCGTGTTTGCGCGTGTGCCTGTATGCACGTAGACATCGGCAGAACGTGCGTGCTTGTGTTTCTTATGCATCTAGACATCAGCAGGGCGTGCGTGCGTGCCTGCGAATGTGTGCGTGCGTGCGTAGGTGCATAGCCGTGAGTCCGAGATGCACAGAATAATGCTTATCGTTTTCCTCTGCAATATTATAATTCTATATCTGCAATATATCTAATATCTGCAATATTCATTGCAATATTAGTAATCCTGCGTAGGCCCTATACGGTTGATCTGTAGAACGTTCTGATTTCAGCGGAAGTGCCCCTACTCGTGAATTTAGCTTACTTGCCGTTCGTTAAGCCGTCTGAACAAAATTGATATAATTTATTTAAAAATAATTCCTCGAATTGTTCTCAGAACTATATCGATAAAAGCAATCAACGTAATAGAATGAAAGCGTGAAAGCGCAGAGACGAAGTATTTTCCCCGTTAATTACTGGAAACATTCGGTATATATACCCTTGCGAGTGCTCACATTTCATTACGCTCTCGCCCCCTTCTGCCTTCGCTTGCATCTCCGGTAACTAGCTATTTTTCTTCTGCTATTTCTCCCGTCGCATTCAAACAGCCATTCGGGATACCTCTATTACTATGCGTCTACTGTCTCTACTAAAGTGCTGATTAATTTAATTAAGCTCTCGCGATTGGGTTAGATGCCTGTTGTATAGGTTTACTAGCTCGTAATTTGAGACATTTTAAGCAGTCACCCGATGTGCGATATCAGTGATGCCGATGCTTCTCCGTGCATTGTTTGACAGTTCGCGTCAATTAATCAATCTAAACTACTCGACCTCAATTATACGACGTTGACAATATTTCGATTATTAAATTAAAGCACAAGTTGTGTATATGTCTTACACCATAATTGGTACTTTAATATATAATGAGTGACACGCAGGCACGCACGCACGCACACTCGCACGCAGTTACGCACCCCTCACACACATGTATATATATATATATATATATATATATATATTGCAGTCATGGACATTTTTATTTTTATTATATAACTGTAGTTATTTACTTATGTTTGTGTTTCAAGTTGGAATTATGTCGATGGATAAATTATTACCGGATTCCTCAGTGACATAAAAGCAATAAGTGCGTGGGTCCTAATCTACAAAAAGATGGCAAACATGTGTGATTTTGTTCAATACTCCTATAGTTATGGAAGGTATTTGTATTCGAACGTCTTTAATGTATACGTATGCGTTATAGCGGTTCCCCAGCACGGTATGCTATAGCTGCAGGCGCCGGCAAACTAGACGAAATACTCTTACCGCCGCTGTTAAATCTCATAGATGTCTCCGACCTCGACAGTATGTTGTCTTGTTAGCTCTGCTTCGCTGTAGAACTGCGCCTCTAATTGCACAGTACGCCCTTGTTATTGGTACAGAGAATCGTTCCGGTCATTACCAAACAAAATCATGTAGGCTCTCGAAGCTGCTAACGCTGTGCATGATGTACAGGCCCGAAATTAAAAATCGGCCTGACTACCTTTGGCCAGCCATGAGCATGGGCGGTTTTCAGATGGCTCTGGTTTTGCTAGTGTCACCAGCCGCACACACTACGGCACAGAGTAGTCACCATTAGAGTGTTCCTCTGTGTTTCCAACTACTTAAGACTTGGCAAGCCTCAGGAGCACTCCAGGGCAATCCTCTAAGACAATCATCGCAAATGACGTCTGACTACAATGCCAGTTGGGCCAAATTCATTGTCAGTTGTTACTAGTCACTATCACTACAAAAATATGTGCGTTCGATAACGCTCATCAAGTCCAGTGTATCCATAGTGCTGTCCGCCATCGCCGATCCTGGTCATGGCACCAGTGAATTGCTTAACACACCACAATCTGTGTAGTAGATTCGGTTACCTGGCTTGATCGATTGCTCTACTCGTCGAGAACGATTAGAATGCCCCGTTGCTCGGGTCTGGGTTACAATACGTACGGCAGTTTGCGTTGTCGGTTCGGTGCTTGCAGCGATACAATACCAAGTACACTAAAGCAGATCATGGCGAATCGTGACAGCCTTTAATGATTGTCTCTCAAACAACTCGAAAATAAAAAAAACATGGACATATTAGGTCTCACCTATTAGCGGATATTTACGGAATACTCCAGTATAAAAATTACCATGAGTTTGTGTTGTTATGGTGCATAAAATAGCAAATCGTTCAACCATAATTATTATTCTAACGTCGCGACATTTGCCTTGTAATTGGTACCACCAGAATACGGTGCATCTCATAGGGTGGCGTAAGTGTGTCTGACATAGTACAGTGTCTCCATTACTTTATGCAAGGGACTATTAACAAATTAAAGAGGCATGGTATCGTGAGAAACAGGTGGCATTATCATGTAACCGCGTCAACAAGAAGTCAACAGAGAATTTTCAATCGATGCAAATTTTGGTGGAAGGAACGATGTACTATAAAGTGTTCTAAGACATGTTCGTCCAACTGTAGACACTGTCACGCAAGCAATAAAAGTAAGGATTATAATGGTCGGAACAGTATAAAAAAAAACAGTCGGGAAAACTGCTCGAAATGTTTACATTAAAGGGGTGAGCTTTTATCGCCAGCAAGTATAGTACCCGCTGGGGAATGTCGACGCTAAGAGAGTTCAGGTTAGCCACGAGCACGTGATATACACAAATGAAACAATAGACTATACGTGAAGCTGTAATGACACTGTAATTATACACCATTAGGCGTAATGTTAGAGTCATGCAACGAGAAATCGCGTGGATATTGATATATCCATCTTAGAGCAATTCACTGATATATATGTGAATTATCGAGAGTCATCATATGTCTAGCGAGTCGCACATTACTAGTCTCATGTTACCTCGTATGTAAGAACAGATCAGCGCGTTACAAACCAGTGGGTGCCTCGATTGCTTTTTTGTCACTATCCTTCATTAGATGCGAAACTGAGTGAAATTCCATACAAATGCAGTAGTAACGCAATCTCTCAGGTAATAATAGGGGGTGCTGAGTTTTAAATGGAAATACACAGAAAAGGTTAATTCGGGTTACCTTATATTCTAGTTCCTCAATATCTCCAGTGGCGATTTGATCTATCTATCTCTCTCGCTCTCTCTCTCATTCTCGCTCGATATCTACTTGTCTATATAATAATATACCTATCTTTCTGTTTGTCTAACTATATATATATATATATATATATATATATCTATATATATCCTAGATAGATAGATAGATAGATAGTTAGTAGATATATTGCTGCTTTATGTTGTGTCAAATTTACGGCTCTTTCTTAATTGGGATGATACAACTATAATTCTGGAATGCAAAATACAACAGTGTCATATGATTCCCCTACGAAACGTGACATATTTTTTATATGAACTTGTCTTAGTAATGCCCGCAGAAATATAGTTCGATACATGCATAATTATCACGATAGACAGCTTCTGTGGTATCCATGGCAACCGCATTTGTATTCTGTAACGAAATATTTTACAAGCGCGAAAGATTGAAACATGGGATTGCATCATGCACCCTTGCATTCAGTGGCAACAAGAAGCTATAATGCGTTGAGTTTGCTCAGTTGAAACGAGGAACTACAATGTTAGCCTGTTAGCTAGAGGAATCTCACATGTAAGCTTTATTGACGCATGTTCTGTTAGCAAGGATGGTCGACTTGCTCCTGCATGGGCGTGTGCGATGCTGTATATCTCAGATTAAACGGCTCGAACGCCACTAAACCTGTCTACTCTCATCTTGATAGCTAATTCGTTCCAGTATCGCCAGATCAAACAGCCCCAGCAACATGTCAATCATCTAGGGTGGTATTACAAGAAACCGCATGCAGCAGAATGGCCAGTGGTAATAGGAAATAAACACGTAATTTTTTTAGTAATACTTTATATGTGTGTGAAATCTAGCTACTTGCGCATATATGGTAACGTCATTAGGAATCAAAATTTATGTCAACGAAGATATGTAAATGTTGAAATTGGTAGTGGATCTATTGTACATACGTAGTCGCGTCAATTTTTAAAAATTGGAAAAATATTAGCGAGTAATATAGCAGCGATTCCAGCCTCCTGGACATTTGGAGTAAATTTAAAACGCTAAGCAGGTAAGTGTGCGAGGTGAGTTTAATTTACGATAAAATCCAAAATCGACAACTGCTCAGTTTATTATGAAGATATCAGAATATATTTCTTACGGAAATGTTTGATGTGTGGCCCAACTCACTATATATGTAATTACCCCTATATTGATGCCGATATACAGTACTGGGCATCTTTCTCATTTTTTCCGAGACCGCATGGCGTAAAGTGAGCAATACTAAGCGATAATAATTATTAAAAACCCATACTTGCCCTCAGGCGGGAAATCGCTTTTATAATACCTGTACTGTAATGACGTGGCGTGAATTTATGTGATAAAGATCGGGGCCTTTGTTCTATCTATTGAGCATTTTAATTTAACCATGACTCATTGACATATTGACATGAGTCATACTGTATAGTGCAGTTGGCTCGGCGATTTGTTAGGCTTCGCTGCCGTAACACGAACTAATGACTCATTCGCCATTAGTAGTGCGCACCGGCCTCTTCCTGCCGGACAGTGTTACACGTTTTAGGGTTATTTAGTATTAAAAGGTGTTCATTACCTGCCGGTTTTATTGGTGAACTTAGGCGCAGCAACACGCATTGTTGTGTGCTGCTCACTCAATGAACGGTAATGGCTGACAAACGTTGATTAAACATTTTCCAAATTCCGGATAATTAAAGCTTGAATGGAGGCCTGTAGGGTTAATCTTAGGGAAATAATCTTAAAACAGATCGGTATGGGACACATAGCTACAGTAAGTAATTGCCGTAGGAATCCACCTACTGATGTACAAATAGTACATCAAGCCCAGCAATGTACGATTAAAAATCTCTCTCTATGGCTCTCTCTCTCTCTCTCTCTCTCTCTCTCTCTCTCTCTCTCTCTCTCTCTCTCTCTCTCT
>NW_014577076.1:243033-245792 GCF_000485595.1 Priapulus caudatus
CGTGTCGCGTCGCGTCGTCGTCGCGTGTGTGTGTGTATGTGTGTGTGTGTGTGTGTGTGTGTGTGTGTGTGTGTGTGTGCGTGTGTGTGTGCGCGCGAGCGTTTGTACTTGATAAGTGAAATTGGTGTCGGAATCTCCGACGGGTCCGCTCTTCCAGTCCGTATGGATCCTTTGTTCTGCGCCCTGCGTGGTTTAGCGCCGACGTACTGCTCTTTCTTTAGTCTAGGCTTACATATAGGTTCAGACAAGCAGGAAGAATGCATGACAAGTGCATTAAATTTGTTGAAATAGCGTCTGAAAAAAAAATTGCTACTTCTCGTCGTCGTCGTACAGAAGCTCCCGATAATCACGGTCGAAGGTCACCTCCGATATTTCTGCTGTTTTTAAGTCGTGCGAAAATGGGAAATTTTCTAATCTGTCGAGGAAAATAGTGAAGCTTGATGAAAGCAACAACAAGTCGAGGCACTGGACGCGAGCGTGAAAGGCGCATCTGAAAAATGTTGAGAAAATAATTAAATGCATGTCAACTGTATGAAGGGAGTATGAATAGTACTAGTGCACATTAAGCTGGGTTTTCACTATCAACTTTCTGTTGAAAAGTTGACGAATTGATAAATTTGTAATGAGGCTCGTGTCGTATATAGTGTACAGGTTCGTAACTTTTGGCGCGTGTAAGAAGTTACCATTAGATAGCACGATTTATAGAGAGAACGCAGATATGTATGACAGCAACAAGATGTAATCAGGAGTATATATATGCAGATAATAGGAAATTATTCCCTATTATCTACTCCTGATGTAATGTACAACGCTAGGTCTATTTTCCTTTACCAACAACTATAATTACTATAATCCTTCTAGGGGCAAATGTCGCGTACAAGTTCGTCGCCTTAATTAGACGATAACACATACACAATTCTCAACAGAGTTTAGCAGTTCAAAGTAGTTTACAGTCTCAAGGTAGACTCAAAGTAGTTTACAGACACATATAATACAAGCAAACAAGTCAATGCAAAGACGAAACCATACTCACAATCTAGCGAAGGCGACTCTCTCTCTCTCTCTCTTCTCTAAAGCGGGCCTTTTTATTCAGAATTTCCCGAACCACGTGACTTAAGTATGTCACGCGTTTGGTCAACATATAACATGGATCACTTTCTTTACTTTCAATAGGGAGGGGGGAGTGATCACTGTCTTACTGCGTGGGCTGCCTTGGCACTAATGGGGCCCGTGAGTGCTTTGTCACCCGAGGCCAGTCCCTGTCACCGAATCTGCCGATGTGATTTCTTATGAATGAGCATGGCTGAATTTGCTTCATTACACATTTTTCAACTAATTGACCGAAAGTCGACAGTGTAAACGTAAAATTTGAGCGCTCAACAAGTTGATGGCAACTAGTTTAAGAGATTAGAACATGTTTTATTTTCTCAACTTGTGGTCAGCGAGTTGATCAAATTTTTGCCATTCAGCCACATATTCTGATAATAGCAATCATGAGGTGCGTCCCTCCATCCAGGGGGAGAGCGTGTTTTTGCGATTGGCAGCACACTGGCGCGAATTAATACGTGGAAAAATGCGTATTCACATCGCCCCGCGCGCACACGCGCAAAGTTTGCTGACTTGTGGTCGATAACGTAAAAAACGTTGAACATCTGATAGAAAGATTGATAGAACATTGAAAAACTTATCAACTCGTCGACTTTTCCATAGTGTGAACCCAGCTTTAAAAGAGCGTTTGCGCTGCAGCAAAACCGCTAGCCCCCTAAAGCTGGCTTTAAGTACCAACAAGATCAGTCGCAGGACGTCGCACAAGCAAAAGATTGCCGACAGGGCAACAGGCTTTGTTTACCTGTTGGATTCATATTAACCATAACTAAACGTTCAATATGATATAGTGAGATACGCGGTCACGCTCGACAAGTATTGCTTAGACCGCGGGAAGGCACTCGGCAACACCAGTCCTGTGTAGATCTCGTTGTGGGGTTTCAATGAAACTCCGGTTTCCGCGGCCAGCCCAGACCTATCTGAACCGCGCGGGTGTGTCTCGGCTGAGGGGTAGATCTACTGCAGTCATCTGACCTAAACACCAAGACGACAGCTCTTCTGCTATTGTGTCGCATGCATGTACGAGGGCCGTCTGTGGAACGCAAGTGCGGGCCACGTGTAAATGCGGTAGCTTGCATATACACCACAATCACCTGCAGATTTACAAAATCATGGTCGCTGTATTACGTCTGTCACACTAACTCAAGACGAACGCCAGGATTTCGTGTGTGTGAGTTTATGACATATCCGCCAATAGTCGCACCAATGACACCGAGGGATACCTCGGTAATTATTACAGTCACCAAAGTCGACCCTGTTCTTGCGCAGTTATGATATTTTTGCGTACCGCGTTCCCAGCGGAATGATTTTCATACCGCCAGGGAAATTGTCATTGCAAAGAACGCCGAGTAAACTTTAGTAAACGGTGCGCAAAATGCCATGTGAACGTTATGTAATTAAAGTAATATATTATTATTAATGCCTATCCCATATTCCATCGGTTGAACCCTAACTAGCATTTGCATGGGTTCTCGCTTCTTCATTGGAGTCGCAAATCTCGTGGTGCTTGTGTAGTGATTAGCGCGAAGCCAGCGTCAGCATAATTCGATTACCATCTTTTGGATATATATATTTATTTATTTATTTATATATAAAGAAATAGAGAGAGAGAGAGAGAGAGAGAGAGAGAGAGAGAGAGAGAAGAGAGAGAGAAG
>NW_014577076.1:245802-254203 GCF_000485595.1 Priapulus caudatus
AGAGAGAGAGAGAGAGAGAGAGAGAGAGAGAGAGAGAGAGAGAGAGAGAGAGAAAGAGAGAGAGAAAGAGTTGAGTAAGAGCGGGAGAAAGGGGTGAAAGAGCTGTCAATGACACCTTCATTTAATGGATATAGTGGTTTACACGCATCAATATTTATATATTAATGCCTGTTGTTGGGGGCACTATGCTCTCATAGTGTGCTGAAGGAAGGATAAGTGCCGCGAGGCGGTAGGGCGAGGGGCACTATTCTGCCGTTCGCCAATAGCAACCTAGCTAGTGAGAGCATAGTGGCCCGCAACAATCCAGGGCATTAATGTTTTGTTGGTGCATTCGGCATGACTATGGCAAATCTAATTTTGCAATGGTTATATACCTTCTTCTTATACTCCCGTAATTTGGCCGGTGGCATCGATGTAGACAAAACGCTCGACAATCAAACATAACCGACCATTAATTCGAAACCATCTTAGCGTGGCGCCTAGACGGGGCAGGAGATTCGGTGAACGTGAACACAATGGCGTAGGCAATGCGTCGCGCAAGCAATAGTGCCCCGCTATTGGCTTCATATACCGTGCGACGTTATCCAATAGAATTTCAACGATTTATCACGTGATGCACTAATAGTGAATAATGCATGGCACGTGCCGTAACAACGCCTTGGTTATAGGGTAGCTGTAGATCTTGATAGTTTTATCGCTGTAAATACTACTGGTAAACACGCTAGTCTTTAATACCACTATGGCTAAACGTCGCTCCTGGTGCCAACCCCTCCCACAACCCCTTAAAAGTCGTCGTCTTTCCTTGCAAGAATGTAGTGTTCAGTATGTTTTGAAACTGCAGTGGATTTTTAGCTTGGAAAAAGTCATGTGCAATAACGACATTTCTATTGACTACTGTGCTGTCATGTAGGTTTTATGGAAATACAGATAATGCGCCTTATAGAATATTATAACACGCCGGGGCGCGCGACACACACACACACAGCACACACAGCCCGACGACACACACACACCACACACAAGCAGCTACACACACACACACACACAGACACCACACACACACACACATGAGCACCAACGAACGCACGCACACACGCACAACACACCTCACACACTGGACACACAACACACACACGCACACAGCAGCACATACATACATATAATATAATTGTAATATATATATATATATATATATATATAGTATATAGTATATATATATATATATCAAGAGTAGATAATAGAGAGACCTCTAATATCTCTATATTCTCTATTATGTAGGCTACTCTTGATATACATTATATATGTATTATATATATCTTGATATACATTATATATGTATTATATATATCTTGATATAATTATATTGATTTGATATATACATTTATACATAGTATTATATATACTTTGTTTTAATGTAATGTATATATATCTGATGATATATATCTGTATGTATATAATAAAGCTGTGAAAGCCATGTCGCCGTTAATAGACAAAGAAAATGTGCGACCTGAGATAGATAAAAATCAGGAGTAATTAATCTGCTTGAACAACATCACGCACAAGCATTCCGCGCCGACCTAATCAAAGGACACGCTTGAACACGGACCAACGGAAATGCGCGACATCGTGCGAAAATTCTTAGCCGGAGACATCATTTCATCAGTTGTAAAAAAAAGCTCAAGCGCTGCATCATTGCCATAGGGCGCACGCCAACACGTATGGCTTATTTTTACTCGAATGCAAGCAGTGTGAAATCAAACAGACAGCATTTCATTGGCTTATTCGCTCGGAAAAAATGCACGTTTATTCGATTCACTCACGTCATTTATCTGGAATGAAATTCATCAGCGTGGAAGCATATACTTGTTGGCAATCTAGACGTCGTAGGGCGAAAAACCTCTAAAATCAATTCAAACGCACATCAAACAGTCAGTCCGCACATTTGGGGCATGTGGGCGACCGACCGTGCGCCCCCCACCCTCCACGGCGCACAAGCCCAAGGCGGTAAACGAATTCAGCGCGGCTAACTAAAAGCGCTTAGATCATCAGTTGCCGGTTTGATTGAAGCTTTCCTTTCATCTGACACTGATTGTCGTAAAGATTTTAACCTGCAACGCGTAAGACAAAACGGCGAATGCAATTCGTGGCTTCCGAACAAGCCGCTGCATTCCCGTCCGGAACGGGCCAACGCGCCATTATGCAATTCCCTACTACAGCCTAGCAGGCCGCGGCGCATGCAACGCTCCAGGCAACGCGATGCTGTCGTGGCGAACGTGTCCTGGGTGGCATGGCGGCTAGTGGGACTGACAGTAGGCGTGTTATATTAATTAAGCCGCCTGCTCTAGGCTGACGGGAGCGCTGTCAAGCGTCGCACTAGTGCCCAGCTAAGCGCGATCAATATGCAAAGGGCAGTACTAGTGCAAACATTTTGTGAAACTCTACGATAACTTCATTCCGGGCGTACAGAGAAACGCCGTTCGATATGGGGGGCGTCGGAGGATACCCTCCTGGCTGATAGTAACTGCAGGCGATTCAGGTTCACGATCTTAATCGCGATGAATAATTCAAAGGAATCAAACCGGCGCGTCGATTCGGCAAGATTTGGGACATCTTACGGGGGGGCGCGACTTTTCGTTGAAATGCTTAAATCTAGTTTGGGCATTGAATAATTTACGTGGCAAAAAGAGCATTTATACATATATCGGCGGGGCATGTTATTGACCAAGTGTCGCGACACAGCGTAATGATAATATTTTCTTTTTATTAAAGTAATATTTCTAAGGTTTAAACCCCCTGTTTACCTGTCGATTTCATCAAGTCTCCTACATCACCACACGTCGCTTGTGTGCGTGCGTGCGTGCGTGCGCGCGTGTGTGTGCGTGCGTACGTGCCTGTGTGTTTATATATGGTTGATAGCACCCGTTTGACACTTTATATAGAATAATCACACCCATGTGCTCATAAAAATTTGGTCATCAGAAGCTCTATGTTATTGTACCTTAAAGTGAGTAGGCCTATAATTCATACTTTCCGTTTCTTTGCTGCAATTAATACATTAGTCAGAAAAGCAGACACGTACGTTGTACAGTGGACATATAGCCCGCGATCATACAGGTGACGCTATATCAGCGCATCACTTCCGAGGTGCTTCTGGATTCCAATGTGATTCCAATCTTATCTAAACGCACAGTCAGTACCGAAGGAGGATTAATATACTATTTGTATCCGCAACTCGACTTGCTAAAGAGAAGTTAGTATACGGACAGTAATTTTCTAGAATGTCGAATACGGCAGGTTCGAGTGACACTGCTGAAAATGTTTTGCTCTGATGACGACGCCATTCGCTCGCCTATATATAGATACACCGAGTTGATAAATATTCCCCCCATACAATGTCCGCAATATGCGCCCATTTGTTTCATGCGGAGCTCCCAAGTGTCCGATATTTATCCCTCTCGATCAACGCTTTGGCTATGTCTAGCTGTAACAAACGTTTCTAGTAATGAAACCCAAATATTAGTGACGAGGTCGATCGTCGTACGTGGTCCCTATGTGTCAGGCCATGGTCAGGCGTTACAGTCAGCGCTGGAGTTCCTCACACTAGACAGCGACTCTAGTCAGCAATAATATAAATCAGGATAAGAAACGCTACTGTGGATCGGCCTGAAAAAGGGCACATTTCGTGATAATGAATACTGTGACAAGGGCGACTATATGTAGGTATTCCCAAAAAAAGCACGCCATATAAGCACAGCCTCCCTAAGATGAAGATCCAAATGAGTGATATCCGACAAAACATAATGCCAAACTTGGCTCTTATCCGGTTTAGAATGGTCCATACAAAGCACAATAAGAAAATGTAGAAAACCAAGCTGATGCTTTTGCGTGGAAAAGCAATCGATTTTATGTGCGGATTATTAGAGAATATAATTATAGCAGCTTAAATTACTGGCATGGTCAGTGACCCCATAGGACGAGCAAGCTTTGATCCAATTCAATGTCGAATTCAGCCCTAACATCCTACTTAAGTCATGCGACAGTCTATGCGTATTCGCGGCATGGGTTCGGATATGAAACGTGGGGATTAATAGGATGCCGGTACGATCGACCATTAGTGATCAAGTACACAACTTACCCTAGTTTGGCCTCTGGAATTGCGTATTATGAGACACATGACAGAAGATGTGGTTTTATCATGCGAGAATCAGCTAGACCTGCGACGACCTGGTCGGTCTAGGAGAATGTCAGCTAGTGATAAATTGCCTGGAGAATATAATAATATAACAGCAATGTTCTTCCGGTTATTGCCTATTCTACGGAATAACCCCAGATAAAAGAAATGGCGCGTCACACTACCGGCCACAGGACCACAAAACAAACACACGTGGACTACAGAAATAGTATACTCCTGGACTCCTGGAGTATATAAGGAACGTGGACTCCTGATATATATATATATATATATATATATATATATATATATATATATATGCGTATGTTAGTAGTAACGCAATTTTTATTTCTATTTGCCTTAGGCCTACTGCTATATATGTGACAAAAATAATTAGGGCGACACGATAGCGTGTGTAGCAAATGCATTCACGCTCAATGTGGCCATGAACGAAGGGGTTTGTATAATTATCGCGACAGAACCCTATGTTACAAAGAAACGAGTTATTGAGTAGAAGTTTGTGGACCAATTAATCTTGGAATTTGAGTATCTATATATACGTTTAGGGAACATCGATTGTACCGCTCCATTAAAAACGGCTTTCACACTGTACTTTTTATATAGAAGAGTGGTCGACGGTTATTTTCTGGAAGCTAAATAGATATTTCGGACGGGAATAGAAGTCAGACGGGAACTGGGAAATGACATATTATTTTACTTGGGACACTGGGAATGGACCCTTCTCCGCACGCGCTATGCGGAAGCTCAGTGTCGATAGCTTATACGATACTTATAGTTAATAGGCTATAACCAGCCTGTTCTGCTAGCACCTATGACAAATACGACATACGCATATACGCTCACCTATGACACTATTCTTCCTATGACAAATATTGTTGTATGTGTTGTGCGCATCATAAGAGTTTAGGAGCGCTATTATGACCGCAAGCGGTGAATTTCAGCTGTAAAGCGGAACGAAGTTTACTCGCCAATATTTGTCATAGGAAGAATCTTCCTGCCACAAATAGTGTCATAGGAGAGCGTATATGCGTATGTCGTATGTGTCGTAGATGCTAGCAGAACATGTTGCTATAACACAACAGAGACACCTGTCGTACCGTAGTGACTACAGTGAAACTATTTATTAGGCATAAAGCTCCATGTCGGTCCGATAGCACATTTTCGCAATTTACTTAAGTATTAATCCTGTTAAATCGGCAGCATGCAGTAAATGGAACCCAAGTTGGTATACTTGTAATAAATAAAAGCATTAACACTGTAATGGTCACTTACGCATACGCTTTCCGACACGCATGACCACACATGCATACGCACGTACTTACGCGGTGGCGGTGCACCCGCGCAAGCATAGACACGCACGAGCGCACTCATGCACGCACAAACCCACACACAAACGCCCTCAAATATTCACGCACGCTCGACCGAATGCACGCGACCACATCAACGAAAAGTTGTCATCATTTTTAAGAAACGTAAAACGCGCGAACACATGATACGATTCATTTGCATACGGTAATGGCGAGATATTTTCGTAGGCCATGGCAGTCGCACACATACACTGTACGAATCGTATTATAACGACTGTAACTTATTATTGCACATCGACACCCAAAATACAAGTGTTCCCAATATTCGCTGTCTCGTTACTGTCTACTAAACAGACGATTATCACTTGCAGGATCATTATGCATAAGCATCAATAGTACCTCAATAGTACAGGCGTTTCAAGCATTCTCCTGCTCAAAGCAATTGTGAACTACGACTGGTTGGCAGTAGGTGTAAGCTGCCTGTAATAAGTAATCTTCTAACAAGCGGAAAGCGAATTATATAAACGGCTGTTAATAGTATAATATAAAGTATATGTTTGAACATGATACCAAAATACTGATGGAATCGTAATATAATATAAATCAATTTACTATCTAGTGGGACAATCATATGTCGATTAATAAAACCTGTTAAAAGGAAGAAATTCACAATTTTAAACAAAAGGTACATCTAAATCATTACTATATATTGGCAAGCTTTTATCTGCGTGGCACACCACAGTAACGCCAGACACTTTGTGCAAGACGAATGGAAGAGAATTGCGATGTCCTTAAGCGAGTTTAACACACATTATGGAGCCGCATTAGCCGAGCATGGAACAGAGTTACTGCCCTCGGCGAAGTGCGTGAGAAACGTGGCGAAACAGATATTAGAGCTGTGACGCGCATCAAATACATACATCGTAAAGAAAAGAAAATGTGCGACCGAGAAGATAAAATCAGGAGAATTAATCTGCTTGAACAAATCACCAGCATTCCGCGCGACTACAAAGGACACGCTTGAACCCAACGGAATGCCGACATCGTGCGAATTCTTTACACCGAGACACATTTCATCAGTGTAAAAAAAGCTCAACGCTCGCACATTGCCATAGCGCACGCACTGACGTATGCTTATTTTTACCGAATGCAACAGTGTGATAAACAGACGCATTTCATTGCTTATTCGCCGGAAAAATGCACGTTTATTCGATTTCACTCACCATTTATCTGGAATAAATTCATCAGCGTGGAAGCATATACTTGTTGCAATCTAGACGTTCGTAGGCGAAAAACCTCTAAATAATTCAAACGCATCAAACAGTCAGTCGCACATTTGCATGTGCGACCGACCGTCTCCCCCACCCTCCACGCGCACAGCCCACGGTACGAATTCGCCGGCTAACTAAAGACCGAGATCATCAGTTTCCGTTTGATGAACTTTCCTTTCATCTGACACTGATTGTCGTAAAATTTTAACTCAACGCGTAAGACAAAACGGCGAATGCAATTCGTGCTTCCCGAACACCGCTGTATTCCCGCCGGACCGCAACGCCGCCATTATCAATTCCCTACTACAGCTACAGCCGCGGCGCATCACACGCCCCACGCGAGCTTGTCGTGCGACGTGTCTGGGTGCATGGCGCGTAGTGGGACTGACAGGTACGTGTTATATTATTAGCCGCCTGCTCTACTGACGGGACGCTGTCAGCTCGCACTAGTGCCCGGCTAAGCCGATCAATATGCAAAGCAGTATAGTGCAAACATTTTGTGAAATCATCGATTAACTTCATTCCGGCGTACAGAGAAACGCCGTTCGATGCGTCGGAGGATATCCTCCTGGCTGTAGTACTGGCACGTTCAGGTTCACTCTTAATCGGCATGAATAATTAAGGAACAAACCGGCGGTCGATTCGCAGATTTGCATCTTACGGCGCGATTTTCGTTGAAATGCTTAAATCTAGTTTGGCCATTGAATAATTTACGTGCAAAAAGATCATTTATAATATATCGCATGTTATTACCAAGTGTCGTCGACCACGCTAATGATAATATTTTCTTTTTATTAAGTAATATTCTAAAGGTTTAAACCCCCTGTTACCTGTCGTTTCCAGTTCTACATACCATGGTCCTTGTTTAAGACGAATCACTGAGCATCGATAGGCTATCATTTCGAAATCTCATCCTGGACCAACATGGACCAGCCAATTCGCCGGAAAGTATTTTTTATAATAATTTGTTGTGTGTATATATATATATATATATATATATATATATATATATATATATAATCACGAGTTAATGAAGACAAACGATGTGTTGTCTTCATTAACTCCTGATATAATATATATATATACCTATATAATGATATATATATATGATATATATATATATGATAACAATGATGTTTGTCTTCATTAACTCTTGATATAATATATATATATATATATAATATATATATAGGTATGTGTGCGTGCGTGCGTGCGTGCCGCGCGTGGTGTGGCGTGCGTAACGTGCGTGTGTGTTTATAATTGGTTGATAGGCACCGTTTGAACATCTTTATATAGAATAATCACACCCATGTGCTTCATAAAAATTTGGTCATCAGAAGAGCCTATGTATTTGTTAGCCTTAAAGTGAGTAGGCCTATAATTCATACTTTCCGTTTCTTTGGCTGCAATTAATACATTAGTCAGAAAAGCAGACACGCTACGTTGTACAGTGGACATATAGCCCGCGATCATACAGGTGACGCTATATCAGCGCATCACTTCCGAGGTGCTTCTGGATTCCAATGTGAATTCCGAATCTTCATCTAAACGCAGCAGGTTCAGTTACGCAAGGAGGATTAATATACCTATTTGTATCCGCAACTCGACTGCCTAAAAGCAGAAGTTAGTAT